>NC_041225.1:45850745-45915113 GCF_002837175.3 Physeter macrocephalus
TTTTGTGGTATACGGGCCTCCCTCTGCTGTGGCCTCTCCCGTTGTGGAGCACAGGCTCCGGACGCGCAGGCCCAGCGGCCATGGCCCACGGGCCCAGCCGCTCCGCGGCATGTGGGATCCTCCCATACCGGGTCGCGAACCCGGTTCCCCTGCATTGGCAGGCGGACGCGCAACCACCGCGCCACCAGGGAAGCCCGAGTATGTTTAAACATATGTTCAGATGCACGAGGGTAGGGGAGATTATGTACAGCTCTATTCTAAGACTACCAGGGAGAATATCAGGGCTGGGAGACCTAGTACTAATTTGTACTCTGCTGCTAATTGGTAGCACTAATTTGAGAGGTCATGTGGAGTAGGACCCAACAGATGGTGCTGCTATTAAATATTCATATACTTACGAATCTTCGGTCTATGGGTCGTTTGACATTTATTGGGTTCAGTGCCATATCAGGCAATATAGCTGCAATGAGCTCCCCAGATATATCTCCTGCAGCTATTGTCCCGAGCCAGTCGGATCCTGAAAGACTCTAATAGAAAGAGAGAGATATTTTTCATTCATTCATTCACTCATATTTATTCAGTTCTGTGAACTGGTAACAACTTCACAGTCTGAGGGGGGAGAGACATATTCGCACAAACAAATATGAGTTTATCATAACCCATATCCCTGAAGATACAATTACCACACACCTATCTTCTCCTTTTATCCAAAACTACTGCCTCTGGGACTTCCCCAGTGGTAAAGAATCCGCCTACCAATACGGGGGACGTGGGTCCGATCTCTGGTCAGGGAACTAAGATCCCACATGGCGCGGGGCAACTAAGCCAACGTGCGCCACAACTACTGAGCTCGCGCGCCTCAACTAGAGCTCATTTGCCACAAACTACAGAGCCCACGTGCCCTGGAGCCTGCGCACCACAATTAGAGAAGGGAAAACCTGCATGCCACAACTAGAGAGAAGCGCACGAGCCACAACGGAAAAGATCCCACATGCCTCTGAAGATCCTGCGTGTCGCAACTAAGACCCGACGCAGCCAAAAAGAATAAAATAAATTTAAAAATATTAAAACAAAACAAACAAACCAACCAAAAAAACCACTACTGCCTCTTTCTAACCACCACTAGGTGAGTAAAGGAAACGTTTTCCTGTGTAATGAAGGTTTGGAAGAAAGAGGCTCACCCAGACAGTGCCTTTTCGAGGAGCAGTGAAGTAGGCCTTGAAACCAAGGTAACCAGCATCAATATAATGAATTCCACAGAGTCCATAACTGTAAGAGAAAGAGAAAAGAAAACCTTCCTTTTTCTAAGATTAGATTCATTTATTCCCCCACAATTCAAACTCTCTCAGTGAAACAACCCTCAACCCTCCTCTCCCCACAACCATCTGGCACAGTGCACCCCAACCCTTAGGGCCTGTCCCCAGAGCTCCTCCTCTCTCCATCCTGCCGTACGAGGCATAGCAGTTGTCCTGAGCCACAGTGACACCATTGTAGGGGAGCAGCCAGGCCAGCTCTGTACTCAAGAAGCGCTTGATAGAGTTTATTGGTTCATAAGGTCGTCGAAGGTCCCAGAATTTGATTTTCCGGTCGCTCCCTGCAGAGACTAGGAAATGACTGTGGAAAGATGGGAGAAGAGGGAGAGGATCAAATCTGAACAAGCCTGGAAGAGTCAGGCTGTCCCAGTCTTCACCTCCCACCTCCACAACTCTCCTACTCGATACCTGTTAGCTTTGCACCATTGAAGGGTACGCACAGCCTGGTCATGGGCTAGGAAACACTGGAAGGGGTAGAGCTTCAAGGAGCCATCAGAGAGCCGTATCCGCTGCAGAGGAGAGTTCGTGGGAAGGTTCCAGAAAACCACCATGCCTGAGGTAGGGACAGAATGCGTAGGTATTAGAGCCAGGTTCTCCCTTCTTGTTCTAATTCCTTTCTCTGGCTCCTAGGATCTATGTCTTCTACTCTCAGACCTGATGCCTTATGAAAGGCTATAGAGATCATGATTAGCTAGCCAACAGTCCCTCCATAGTTTAAAGACTCAACCCGATATTTTTAGTTCCAATTCTCATCAACATAAAAGTAATAGCTTAGTCTGAGATCTGCAGTTGAAAGATAGGTTGAATGAACCCAGTGTCCTCTACTCCCTACTAAATAAAAATAAAGGGATTTTTTAAAAAGCATAAACTTTCCAGGACAAGGGTTGGCAAACTACAGCCCATGGGCCAAATACAGCTTGCTGCCTATTTTGGTAAATAAGTTTGACTGGAACACAATCACACGCATTTGCTTACCTAAGGTCTGTGGCTGCTCTCACTTTATAATTGCAGAGTTGAAGAGTTCCAACAATGGCCAAACAGCCCACAAAGCATAAAATACTCACTATCTGAACCTTAAGAGAAATGTTTGCCAACTCTGCTCTAAGGCAAAGAGAACAGGCAAGGAGCCAAAAGCAACAAAACGTAGAGGAATAGAAAACAAATGGACACATAGAAACTAACTCAGCTGATCCAAAACAAGCTGACCCCTGACCAGGCTGGCAGAGGACAAGGTAATCAAAAGTATAACTTTGATAAAAGTGAAAGACAAATTAAAGAACAATAAGAATTTAATAAACAAAAGTGGGGGGAAGCGGGACTTCCCTGGTGGTGCAGTGGTTAAGAATCCACCTGCCAGGGGGCTTCCCTGGTGGCGCAGTGGTTGAGAGTCCGCCTGCCGATGCAGGGGACGCGGGTTCGTGCCCCGGTCCGGGAAGATCCCACATGCCGCGATCTGCCCGCCAATGCAGGGGACACGGGTTCGAGCCCTGGTCCGGGAAGATCCCACATGCCACACAGCAACTAAGCCTGTTAGCCACAACTACTGAGCCCACATGCCTAGAGCCTGTGTTCCATAATAAGAGAAGCCACCGCAATGAGAAGCCCGCGCACCGAAACAGAGTAGCCCCCGCTTGCCGCAACTAGAGAAAGCCCGCGCACAGCAACGAAGACCCAACACAGCCAATAAATAAATAAATTAATTAATTTTAAAAAAAAGTTGGGGGAAGCATGTGAAGCTAAAACCCCTTTTATACATAAACTCAGGAAATGTAGCATCTATGAGCCTTTTTGAAAAAACTTGACAGTGAATTACAACTAAGCAATGTAAGTAATTCGGCAATGGAGGGGGAGACCAAGATGAAAGGACTGGTGGAGACAGGCAATCATTTTCAATATAGAGTTAAGATTAAGTAACTCTGGGAATTAAGATAGCAAAACAGCACTGAGTATCACATACCTTGACAGTGTAAGAACAAGACCACCAAAAGAAACACAATTAGGAGATTGTGAGAAGGATGACAGGAAGCAGTGTTAAGAGTGCTAATTTCCTTATCACCCTAGCAGAAGGTCTACTGGTGTGTCTAAAAGTGAAAGTGTCATTTAAAAACAATAACAACCTAATAATGCCAATTACTTAAATGTTATTTATAATTTTTTACTTTTTTCCTTTTTAATCTTAAAAGTATCTTATGGAACTAATCTCTCTGTGGTGAAGGAACATTTATTGGGAGCTTAGCTAATTTTTCAGTTTCACTTGCCTTTTCCTTCCATAAAATTAAAGTATAATTAAACTTAATACCTTTTAATTTAAAATAGTATCTAGAGTATGATCCCATTTTTACAGAATTCTTTCTCTCTCCATCTAATCTTTTTATCTTTATCCATGCATAGAGAGCAGCATGAAATGATGTTTATCTACTCAATTATTTCTTTCTGAGTAGAAAAATTCTAGTGACTTTTTTTCTCTTCTTTGTATTTTTTTACATTTCATGAATAGTCATATAATGTCGAACGAACACTGAATCAAAAAGGAAAAAACAACAGAAAAACAAGCATATATAAAAGTTTAAAGAGCGGAAGCTCCTTATGTTCTGCTTTGCTTTTCACCATTATAATATCCAGCAGCCAGGTGGTGGTGGGGTCGGGTGGGCATCCAAGCCAGGCTAAGGCACTGACCACACTCAGAGGGGTCTGACGCTTGCATAGACCCCACCTGAAGGGTTGCCACACATTGGACCTGCAGGGACAGGAGAGACAAAGCTAGGGTTAGGGATAACTACTGTTTGGAACAAAGGCTCCAATCCTTGTTTAATCCAGCAGAAGGTGGGAGATATTTCAGGTGGAAGGAGACTCGCCGTGGAATCAGTAAGGGAGGCTCAAGAAGATGGAGCCTTGGCTAAGGCAGCAGGTTCCTCACTCACCTTATAGATGGCAGGCTTCACTGCATCTGTGAGGGAAGAAGAGCAGTAACTGACACTCTGCACCCAGAGGACTGAGGTCCTAATCAGGCCTTGCTCTTAGACCAGCACCCCCGGCCCTTTGAACCATGCCCTTCCCTCACACTCTCTCTCTTCACCATCAAATGTATGAACTTGCCTCTATCTGCCCCCAGATTCTCCTTTCCTCCTGCTCTAGCTGATATTGCCCTTCCTCCTATCAGAATGGCTAATCCCTCCACTCGGCTCTCTTCTCATCCCCTCCTTTTCATGGCTCACTTGGTTACCCTCCCCTTCTCCTGCCCTGTCCACTTTCTCTCTCCCTATTGGGTCACTCTCATACGCACATGTAAACATGCACTCTTGTCTTCTATCTAAATCAAACGAACAAACCAAAGCCTTCCTTTACCCATTATTCTTTTTTTTTTTTTTTTTGGCCACGCCACGCAGCATGTGGGATCTCAGTTCCCTGACCAGGGATTGAACCCACGCCCCTGCATTGGAAGCATGGAGTCTTAACCACTGGACTACCAGGAAAGTACCCCTTTACCCCTTTTTCACCTCCAGCCACCGCCCTCATTTATATGATCCCCTTCACAGCCAAACTTCCTGAAAGAATTGTCTATACATTTCTGTCTTCACTTCCTCACCTCCCACTCCCTCCTCAACCCACTCCTAATACCAGACCAGCGAACAGGGGATTTCTCAGGGTTCAAACCTAGGTGCCCTCTTCTTTAATTACTCAGTGCTGTTGAATAACAAATAAATTCAACCAAATAGGAGCTGCATTTCCCTGCCCCTTCCTCTTTGTGTTCACCTTCACAAAGGTGAATATAGAGGGAGAACTCTATATTCTCTCCCTCTCTTCACAACAAAGAGAGTGTGTTTACGTGTATGTGTGGTGGTGAGGGCAGGAGAGGTGGAGGACAGGATCTGGGGAGGAAGAGGAATATGGCAGGGGAGACAAGCCCCAGGCGCAAGCCTCAGACTTCAGCAGCTCTTTACACAGCCAATTAACTGTGGTAACAAGAGGGGGAAGACCTGAGAGCACAGGAGAGCAAGGAAGGCGGGGAGATAAAAGGTAATGTGCTCAAAGAGGGCAGTTACAAGACTGCAAAAGAGAGGACTGCATGCAGGCTGCCAAAGAGAGAGGTCAACAACACCACGTGTGAAGTCAGAATGGGAGAAGTGACTCGGTAAGGCTTTGTACTGGAGAGACTGGGCCTGGAGGAGTTTCAGGCGAGACAGACAGGCCCTGCTAAGCTCTGGCCACAACTCCAGCAGCCCCATTCTCCTTGCTGTGCTACTCACCTAGGGGCTGCTGAGCCAGCAGGGCCTCAGGATGGGGCAGACTGAACAGCAGCACCTTCCCGTCTGAGCAGGCAAGAGCCAGGAGACCCAACCGAGGCAAGAGAGGAGCCTAGAGGGTGAGACCAGATCTGCACTGAGGCTTGCTGCCTTCAGGCACCTTTCAGAAAACTTTTCAGGTTCTGGTCCCTGAAAATATGATATGGAGTTGCTGGAAAAACTCCACCCACCACTCTCTAACCTCCCTCCCTCCAACTCTGGGAAGACCCAGGGCCCCTTGGTCCTGGCTCTTGAGTCCTAGGGCCATCCCACAATCAACTGGGAGGTACCTTCCGAGGGGTGCCTGGAAGTTCCCACGCTCCACTGGGGCAGAACTTGAGGTCCCAGATGCAGCCGTGGTCACAAGCAATCCCATAGACAAAGTGGGCTCTGTTGCCAGGACTGAGGAGAGAAAGCATGTGGGGAGAATGGGTGGGAAGGAGGGGCCTGGAGCTGCCAGAGCCTGCACTCCCCTTATCTCAACCCAATCCGAGCCTTGCCCCCTTCCGCTGCCCAGCCCCATCCTTCTCTCCTCCTCAACCACCCTCCAATGGCAGTGTCCCAGCCCCACCTCACCAGCTTTCTTGCTGCAAGGTCCCAAGGTCCCAGAGCTGGAGCAGCCCAGGGCCCGAATAAAGCTGGCTCAGTGCGTGTGTCTCATTCATGTCAGGGCTGGAGAAAAGAGCCACATACTGCGAGGCTGCTGCCCCCTCTGGCACTGGGCACCAGTCCAGAGCCCAGAGCGGTCCCCCCGTAAAGAAAGACACATCCAAGCGCTCTGGGTGTGCTGTGATAGAGCTAAATCTAGAGAAAAGTCAAAGATGGGATGAAAAAAAGAGTTAATAAAAGGTAGTAAGGACTTCAGTAGGTGAATGGATAAATAAACTGTAATACACCCAGACAATGGAATATTATTTCACACTAAAAAGAAATGAGCCATCAAGCCATGAAAAGACATGGAGGGACCTTAAATGCACATTACTAAGTGAAAGCAGCCCACCTGAAAAGGCTATATACTGTATGATTCTAACTATAAGATATTCTGGAAAAGGTAAAACTATGGAGATAGTAAAATGATCAGTGATAACCAGAGGTGGGGGAGGTGGAGGATGAATAGGCAGAACTGAGTGTCTTTAGGGCAGTGAAAATACTCTGTATGATACCATATTGATGGATACATGTCATTATACATTTGTCCAAACCCACAGAATGTACAACACTAAGAGTGCACCCAAAGGTAAACTATGGACTTTGAGCTATTATGATGTGTCAGTGTAGGTTCATCAACTGTAACAAACGTGCCACTCCGGTGAGGGATGTTGATAATGGGGGAGGCTGTGCATGTGGGGGGCAGGGAGTATATGGGAAAAAACCTCTCAATCTTGCTGTGAACCTAAAACTGCTCTTAAAAAAGAAAAAAAAAAAAAAAGTAATGCGAACAGAATGGAAGCTCCACCTGGAGCTCCTGTGAACTGACTTAAGCAAGCACCAGAACATCAGTCACAGTCTACAAGTGAAACCAGTCCTAGCCACCATTTGTATTTTCCTCCTTTCCTTCCCAAAGTCTGTCTAGTCCTAGGCTTACCTTCAAAGATGACAGGTTGTGCATTCTGGTTTACCACAGTGTTCTCTCTAGGGCCAGTTTGTCTAGGTCTATCGGAGTAGATGTGACCTTGAAAACTGGTTTTACCCTCAACCTCCCTAGGCTCCCTCAGTCTGGCCAGCAGCAATAAGCACTGCAAATCGAGGGGGCTGACCAGATCTAGCCAGTGCTCCTACCCTTGGGACCAATTGGACCAGCATTAAGGGAAGAACAGGGCCAATCTATCATCCCTTTCAACATCCATTTTTCATTTATCTGTCTCCCAGAATCAGAAAAAGAGGTGCAATCGTCACCTGTTTATTCGGTAGAGCGTGCCATCTTCAGGAAGTCCTTCACGTTGTACAGAAAACAGTGGCGACTTCTCCTCCTGGGGCAGATAGTGAGCTGCCTCACTGGGGGAGGACAAAGGGAATAGCCTAAATTTGGAAAAGTTTCATCCATCCTGGGATTCCCATTATAAATCTAGAGTCCTCTGTTACCCTTCTGTCTCCAGTGGTGTCACCCCCTCCTAGATTTCAAAGCTGTTTCTTCAACTTACAGTTCAGATAACAATTGCCACTTCCAGGCTAAAGGAATCCATTCCGCAAACTCCCAGTATGAATGCTTCTGTTCTCGGCTGGAGAAACAGAAGCATCATGAATGAAGGAAGAGAGAAATTCTAGAGCAGCGCTGCCCAATAGAAGCAGTGCTGCCCAGTAGCAGCTCCCAATGATGGGAGCGATCTATTATCTGTGTTGTGTAACACACTAGCCGCCAGCTGCAAGTAGCTACTGGGCACTTGAAATGTGGCTAGTGCAACTGAGAAACTGGACTTTTAATTATATGTAATTAATTGAAAATGAAATTTAAATGGCTTCATGCAGCTAGTGGCTACCGTATTGGACAGCATAGCTCAAGGGCTCTTGCCTTGGACTTCCTTGGTGGCACAGTGGTAAAGAATCCGCCTGCCAATGCAGGGGACATGGGTTCGATCCCTGGCCTGGGAAGATCCCACATGCCGCGAAGCAACAAAGCCCATGCGCCACAACTACTGAGCCTATGCTCTAGAGCCTGCGAGCCACAACTAATGAGCCCGCGTGCCACAACTACTGAAGCCCACGTGCCTAGAGCCCGTGCTCCACAAGAGAAGCCACCGCAAGAGAAGCCCGCGCACCGCAACGAAGAGTAGCCCCTGCTCGCCACAACTAGAGAAAGCCCGTGCAGCAACGAAGACCCAAGGCAACCAAAAAATAAAATACAATAAAATTTTTTAAAAAAAGAGCTCTTGCCTTTGGAGCAGTGCCTTTTAGTTATGAATGTCTTCACAGTGTTCTACCCTGCGAGTGCCTTCCGCCCTTCCCACAGCCCCACTGCTAGATGGTCCTTTGCCCTCCTCCACCACCCTTTCATCCCCAGCCCCCGTTCCCCAAGTCTCACAGGTCCTTGGTAAGATGAAGGCACTTCCAAACAGGAGCCATGATGTGATTTGGTAAGCCATTGGGAGCCACTCCCCGGCAGTGTGGCTTCTGCTTCTGAGGATCAAATTGAAGAAAGTGTAAGGGAGAGAATCTTATAAGCTTGAGAAAGTCCCCAGGAGACCGCTTTCCCAACTTTTACTTTTCTTGGCATTACTTCCTCTCCAACCTTTTACCTATCAGCATCTTAAAAGATTTGTATCTCAACCATTACAATGACTTCTTCATCTTCTGCTCTTATTCCTCCATCAAAACCGCAAAACCTGCTGTTTTCTGTTCATCTTCCTTGGCGTGCCTCCATGGCACTTGATTCAGAGGACTCCTTTTGCTTCTTGAAACTCCTCCCCTATGGGGTAGTCTCTCCTTATTCCTCCCACGTCTCTAATATTCCTTCGCAGGCTCTCCCTCCTCTGATCCATTTGGTCAGTGACGGTATTTCCCAGAGTCCCTCTGTCTCCTCAGCCCTCAATACACATACTCCTGGTAATTTCATCCTATGTCTCATGGCTTTGACCACCATTTTAATGCCTGATTATCAAGTCTGCATCTTAGTAAATGTAAACTTTACTCAGTCTCAACTTTTCTACCAATTCTAGACTCAGTGTGGTGCTGAGCCATATTAGAGCCTGAGGCAAAAGGGAATATCAATTATACGGTTCCTATCTTTATTTAAATTTTTGATATTTTCTTCACCATAGATTTGTTGCATTAATTTTGATTTTTAAAATGTTGCATTGAGATATTTATATTGATTACTGGGGGTTTTGGTGCTCCCTTAAATGTTGCATCTGGGAGAAGTAAGGCACTGGTCCCATATATCTGACTGGCAAAGAGACGTCTCCAGAAGGATGGCCCTTGATCTACCAGCACCTCCAACTCAACATGTCAGAAAGTAAACTCATCACCTCGCCTGCCCACCCTCCCCCCCGTGTCCCCCACTCTTCTGTGTTCCCAAGTTCAGTGTATGAGAGCACCATCAAAGCTGGAAACTCTTACTCCTTCCTCTCCTTCAACTCCCAACTGCTATTAATTATCTTATATATCTCTTTTATCTGCCTCCCCGTCTTCTCTTCCTTCACTGCTTACTTTAGGCCCTTACTAACTCTGGAGAACTGGAGAACTGAAGCTGTCTTCTTTATTGTCAACTGCAAATTAATCTATTTTCCTAACTGATCATGTTATTTTTCTACCTAAAAACCTCTGTTGGGGCTTCCCTGGTGGCGCAGTGCTTGAGAGTCCGCCTGCCGATGCAAGGGACACGGGTTCATGCCCCGGTCCGGGAGGATCCCACATGCCGCGGAGTGGCTGAGCCCGTGAGCCATGGCCGCTGAGCCTGCGCGTCTGGAGCCTGTGCTCCGCAACGGGAGAGGCCACAACAGTGAGAGGCCCGCGTACCACACACACACACACAAAAACCAAACCTCTGTTGTATAGAATTTCTGTTTGGGAATGACAAAAGTTTTGGAAATGGATAGTGGTGATGGTTACACTACATTGTGAATGCACTGAATGCCAATGAATTACACATTTTAAAATGATAAATTTTGTTTTATCTATTTTACCATAATTGAACAAACACACACACACACACACACACACACACACACACACACACACACACACACACACACACACCCTTTGTTGGCTCCTATCAATTTTAGTCCTTTCATCCTCTCTAGTGTAATCTTCCCCACCACTTTACCCCAGGCCCTATGCTGCAGCCACAACCAATTTCTGGGAAAACCATCCTCTCTGGCAAACTTCTATTCCTTTCAAGACCTAGCTCAAGTATCATTTCTCCATGAAGTCCAAGCAGTTAATTATCCTTCCTCTATATGCCTAAAGCATACTGTTCACTCCTGATGCAGCACTTATTACACTGTGAGCTTTGTAAAGCAGGACCTTGTCTTATTCATGCTTGTGTTTCCTAGCATAGAGTAGATGCTCAACATATGAACGAATAATCTTGTTTAGTTACACCTGCAGCCCCTACAGTCTCAACTGTGTTTGAAGTTGCTCTTTTTTCCTTTTACCTGTTTTGGCCATCCTAGTTACTAGGCCAAAGCTTTCCTTCCAGGCATCCTGCTGACCCTCTAATAATCCTGCTATCCCCATTCACTTTGTCTATTCAGGTTACCCCTGAAGTGGATCCTCGTGCGGTGCTTCGGGGCACTGTAGGCTCAGGGTCAGATGAGCTCTCGCTTGGGGCCTCACTTTCTTCTCCATCGTCAGCCTCAACCTGGAGAACGAAGTCTTCGTCCCGTGCGGTGTCATCCTCTTCTTCTCCATAATGACAGGCTGCTTGCTGCTGGCTCTTCTTGGGTTTGGTGGGGCTGCTCACCTTGGGGCTCTCAGGACAGGACACTGGAGCAGGCAGGGCTGTTGAGAGCTCTTCAGCCAGTTCCTGAAGATACAGAAGTGCCCTGTAGGATAGGGCAGAGTCAGAGCAATACTCACAGACACTTAACTGAGAGCCCACTTTGCCCGACACTTGGCTGATTCTTATCTCACTAGATCCTCCCAGTGACCATGTGAAGTGGCTATTAATTTCCCTTCCCCTTTGATAGATGTAGAAACAGAAATCCAGGAAAGTTAAGTGACTTGGCCAAGATGATTCAGATCACATATGTGGAATCTGAACCCAGGTCTTCTGACTCCAAGTCTAAAGCACTTTTCACTCTACCACAGTCAGAGATCATTGAGGGCAAAGGGAAAGAATGGAAGGGCACATATATACTGACACATACTGGGCAGTAAAATTGCAATGGAGACTTGGAGGACATTGTGAAAAATGCGATAGGATATGAGGTACAGAAAGGAACCTCCCAGATAGACAAATTTAACCACAGATAAAATTGCTGTGGTAAGAGCTAGAAGATTCCTCAAGTCCCCAGAACCCAGACACCACCCCTGCTTACCTGACACCTCATCACAGTCCACTCATCTCTCCAGCATCTGCCCCACCCTCATCCCTTCCCCCAGCCCCCCTCCACCAAGCTGTGCCCCGAAATCCTTACACTTGGGCAGCCCTTCGGCGGGGTCGTTCCCCAGGAGGGGTCTCAAAGTCCTCAGGGGGCCTCTTTGGATGTGGAGACTCTGGCTGATCTAGGCCTTTTGACAACTTCAGCAGTAGCAGATCTGCCTTGGACTTTCGACCTCGTTTCTTAGGCATGGGGGTGGACAGAGGGTTGGATTGATCTAAGAGACCAGGAACCCGAGGGGCTGATGGAGAATTAGGCTGCTGGGGCCTTTTGGGGCCTTTCCGTGTCCTACCACCTCTCTTCGGGCCAGGCTTTGAGGCCCTAGGCTTTGGGACCTTTGACATCTCTGAAGAAAGATCTGTAGAGAAGAATATGGGTCTGTGAGATGGGACCAGAGCTCAAGCCTCTTTGGAACAGATTACACCATACCCAGGTTTGTAAGGTCCTATGAGCTCAACCTGCTCTCGTTCATCTTAAGCTGAGCATAGGGAGGTAAAAAGCTGAAAGGTCAGGGACATACCTTGCTGTTCCAGTCTGGAGAGGGTTTCCTGTTCTGGAGGGAGCCTCCTCTCATCAAGAGAATCCTCAAATCCAGGCAAAGGGGTAGGTAATGACGTCTCTATGGAAGCCTCCACACTGGTTGTTTCTGAAGAGGCCTTGACATCAAGCTGGTTTAGCACCTCTTGTCCAGGAGAGTCTACCACAGTCATGTTCCCCACGGGGCCGGCCTCCTCCAGAGCAACACAGCCGACCCCGTAGGGATCCATCAGCACCCCCTAAAATGGCTGCGCCTGCATATAAGAAACATACAAGTGAGTAGAAGGTAAAAGCTATTTGCACTGGCTCAGATTTTTCTACTTTCCTGTCTTTCTCTTCTCACAACCATTTCTCCAACCTCCCCCCACCTTCCCCACCAACCAGAAACCCAAGCTCTCTGATCATTCATTCATTCAGCAATAATTACTAAGCATCTTCTATATGTCAGGCACTATTCTAGGAACTGGTAACATGACAATAAGCAAGACAGACAAGGTCTCTGACCTCACGGAACTCACATGTTAGTGGAGCTGACAATAAACAAACAAACAACAATAAAGCTACCATTTATTAAATGCTTACTATGTGCCAAGTATTGTACTAAGTGCTTTATTTAGATGATTTAAAGTGAGTGAACAATTATTTAACTCCTCTCCCTGAAACCCAATGAAATGAATCATCCCCTCCCCTTCAAAAAAAAAAGAAAAAGAGAGAGAGAGAGAGAGAGAAAATCACCTGTTATAAATGTAGGAAAGGGCCACAAGTTTCTAGAATAGACTATAAAGAATAGCTGCCAGATACTATAAAGTTTACATCAAATTGAAGGAGGACAGGATGACTAGATCTGACATCCATCTTTGTGAATACTAGTCAAGGTACAGATTTATTTAAGAATAAGTAATTCTCTAGTGTCCTGCTAGCAATCTTTCAGCTGGATGGGGGAGGTGGTAGCCTATGAGACAATTAAGGAACATCCTACTACATTAAGAGACCATTTCCACACTGAAGAATAGACTAAAAAATGGTCATGAATCTTCATTTTCTTCAAACCCAGGAAACCAGCTGTGCAACCATGGACCAAAGTAAACTGACAGAGATAAACAATACACTGACTACCAAACCAAAAACCTGAGCAGCATAGAACTCTGCAAGGGCCCAGTTTTTGGCCAGAATAACCTACTTGTCTGTAACAAAAGGGAAGAAATAGCTCAGATCCTAGGAGGAACCCCTCCATAGGTCTATATATGTCTTAAGGATAAAGAACTCATCAGCCTCAGTGGAAAAGTGTGCTAATACAAATACCACAAGAAATATCATACAAATTAAAGTTTCCAACTGTCTCTCTTGAGGAAGCTACAGTCTATCATTATAAACTATAACAATAGCCAACTCTTTAACTCAGGCGCTAAGGATACATTATAACATCATATGCTAGGGATATAATATAACACTACCAAGGTAAATAGAGGTCAGTGAGAATCCACCTACATTGTTCTCTGGTAAACAGCAAACCCTGAGAGAACTACTCCATTCAAAATTAGTAATAAGCAAAAAGGATCCAATGGGACCTATGCATAGTTACTATGGAAAGAATAAAAAGGACACAAATGAAAAAGGTGAAAAGTACCCTTTCAAAGAAAGTCTCCAGAAAACAAGAAGTTTTCCAACAAAAGCTTCTATTCTTTCAAAAAAGCCAAAGAGACTGTGGAATCCAAGATTTAAGAGACCAAAGAAGAGATAAAACAATGGCAAGGCCAAAAAAAATGAGCTGGCAGTCATAGGGAAAGAAACTGAGTAAAAGAATAAAATCAAAGAAATGAAAACCAGAGAAGCAAAATGCTGAAACTATACATACTACTGAAAAGACAATCAGTGATATGAAAGACATGTTTGAAAAAAAACCACACAGGTTGTACAGAGATAAAAGTGATTAGTGAGAAGATGATATGGGTGAAAAGAGAAAGTGGGAAGCCAACATATGAATAATTGATGTTCCTGAAGAAGAGAGAAGAAAAATGCAAACAGAAAAAAAAAATGTTCAAAGACCTAACAAAAGAAAATTTCCTGAAATGAAAACTTAGAAATGCGTACTTTCCTAACATAAAGGAAGATCTCAGTCTATAGATTAAAAGGGCTTATGGTGCAAAAGGGAGACAAAAATCAATAAATACTCATCAAGACCAAGAAATACAAGTGAAGATACTAAATTTCTCCTACAAAGAGAAAAAAAAAATCAGGTCAGCCTCAAGAGTTCTCAGAAACATTTGATGCCAGAAGATAAAGAAACATTAAAAGGATCAAGAGAATTCTTTACTTAACTGTCATTCATGTAAAGGTAATGGGATGACATTCTAAATATGCAAGTTTCTAAAAAAATCCACTTGAAGACCTAATTTAGCCAATGAAAGATAAATCAATATAAAGCACTTTCTAATGGAGAAGTTGTGTTATTAAAAGGCTGGCAGTAAGGATTTAACCCAGTGACACATCATTAACTGTGGTAACTACAGGTATAAAACAGACTATAAATTAAAAATTTCAATGCCCCACAATGTAAAAATACCAATATTCTGACTGTAGTAGATTGGGGCAAAAGAAGAAGTTCTTAATTTTGCTTCTAAGGTTGACAAATTGAAAAATATAGGTTTACTAATCCATTTTTTGGGGGGGGATGGCACCGTGTGGCTTACGGGATCTCAGTTCCTGGACCAGGGATTGAACCCCAGCCATGGCAGTGAAAACCTGGAATCCTAACAACTAGGCCACCAGGGAACTCCCTACTAATACCATTTAGATGTTTAATAGAACTAAAAACAGTATACTATATTGCTTCCAAAATACCCAATAGGGCTAAGAAACGGAAGGAATTTTTTAAAAGACCACATAATAAAAGATCATTAAAAATAATGGAAAAACACACACACAAAGAAAAAAGAAAAAAAACAACACAAGGGTGACAGAAACAAGATAAATAAAAGGGATTTATTACAGGGTATTAAATGGTTCACATAAGTGGTTCTCAAAGGGTGGTCCCAGAACTGGCACATCACTTGTTAGTCAGTTAAGTGCAAACTTCCAGTCCTATCCCAGACCTACTGAATCAGAAATTCTGGGATGGGGCCAGCACTTCATGTTATAGCAAGCCTTTCAGGTGATTCTGATACGTACTCAAGTTTGAAAACGACTTGCATAGAGGATCACTGGAAGGGTTGGGGAAAAAATGTTTAGGAACAAGTACTTGTCAAATTGAGAAGTTGCTTACAGCTGCTGGTTCAAGAACCACATGGCTTCTCCTCTGCCATGGTGGGGAGCCAGATGCTGGATCAAGAAGCCCCTTGTTTATGGAGCCACCGCCGGATGGCTCCATAAACAAGCTGCCTCTGCAATAATCAGAAAGTGACCAACTGAAGAAGACTCTTCTCTGGCTCCCAGATCCAGAGCCATATGACTGCCACAATCTGCAACAGCAAAATGCATGCCTTTTGGCCTGCCTCCTCTCTAAACTCAAGTCCAAATTTGAGTTCTTCAAGAGCACATTTGATTGGCAAGGCCTAAATCATACTCAGAATCTTGGATGGAAAAATTCCGGGAAATGAAACTTCTAGCTTTCCAGGCTCTCAAAGGGAGGGTGCTCATTCTCTCATATCCCACTTACCCCAGGGTAGAAAGTAGGATCAGTGTTTTCTCAATTCCTCTCCAGTGTCAATTCTTGACCAATAGTCTTCCCCATCTTGTAAAAACCTTGTTCCTTCAAGCTCATAACATTTAGGTAAATCACTGCTAGTCACTCCACTGTCACACCTGAACCTTGTCAGCATATAAAACCTTTTAATCTCTAAAATCACTAAGACATCCAATCAGAACCTCCCATCATTACAGCTAGATTGCTCAATTACTATCACTATATCTATTCTTTAACCATATTAATTAATCCACTGATCTCTCCAATTTCTCCCTATGTAAGCCACATACCATCTAGTTTAGACTCCTTTATTTTAATCAGACTCTTGTTGATATTTCAAACTTCCTTTCTTTTTGTCTTTTTGTTCCATAGGCCTGGCAAAATTCAAGCCTGGATGAACCAATCACCCATCTTCTCCATGGGAGCATCTAAGCTAGTTGAGCGCTAGCGCAATCACACGTTCTCTCTAATCAGCTCCCATACCCTCTCTCGTCCAGTGTCTGATCCCCTCGTCCTCAGCAGATAACTTAGCCTCAGATTTCTGGAACAATCAAAACCCATACTTCAATTTCTTGTCAGATAACCTAACACTCCCTGCCTCTGAGCCCCTCATCCACTTTCTAAAGCCAAACTTTCCACTTGTGTTCTAGCCCCATGCCCCCTCCTGCCCCACCCAAAGAAACTGAAGATGTTTATCCTTTTCCTTTCCACTGGCTCCTTCTAAACAGAATTTAACGGGAATTCCCTAGTGGTCCAGTGGTTAGGGCTCTGTGCTTCCACCGCAGGGGGCACAGGTTCAACCCCTAGTGGAGGAACTAAGATCCCACATGCTGTATGGTACGCCACCCCACCCCCGCCGAAATAAATAAAATATGTGCCTCTCCAAAATAAATAAATAAAATAAAAATTTAAAAATAAACAACATTGAACTATTTTTTAATTTTCATCTTAACACAAATACAACTATCCTTCAACCCACAGTTCTCCAACTAATATCCTCCTGCCCCTCACAGTAACTTTAAGAGTTGTCTGCCCTTGATGTTTTAATTACCCTGCTGCATCCTAACTAGGATGTTGCCCTCAACTCATCACTGAAGCTAAAGTGATCAATAACTGTTGTGTCAATTAGTGCAATAAACTCTTCTCAGTCTCGTTTAACTTGACCTCTCAGAAGCACCAAGGCTCCTTACCACTTGTTTCTTGACACATTCTCTTTTCTTGAGAAGCAATTCAAGTCCAGTAACCTTCCAGATGTTTACAAAATTTCCTGTCTTTTACAGTTGTCTTACACCTATTTGGTAGCTTTTTTGCTTGTTTGCAAACTCACCACTTTTGTCTCTCCAAAGTATTCAGTTTAGTTTGCTTTCTTTTCTTTTTTAGAATTGTTTTTATAAAATCTTTAGTTGATACAAAATACTTATAAATAAGTGTAAAATATAAAGAATAACAATAAGACACCTGTATATCTGCCATGTTTCAACTTACTTTTAATAGAAACAGTAACTCTTACATACCCAAACTTCCTTAAAATTTAAATATATGTCACAATTATATAAACATAGTGACAAATCAACTGGTATTAAAAATGTTTGAACCAATAAAATGACTCTTGCCAAGCATTCAGTTCAGCTAGTTAGAGTGACTAGGTCTATAGGAAAAAAACCTACAGGCTTCGAGAATTCAGTGTGCCATGGGCATCAGTAAAGTATGCTTTACACAGGAAATGGAGAATGTCAGTTAACAGAGGGAGCTAGTTAAATGGAATCAGTTAAGAGAATTTCTACATGTCTTAAAGATTTTTCCATATCATTTTTCCACATACATCTTTTTCATTCTTCTTAGTTACTATATGGTGTTCCATAGAATTATAGTTTATTTGGATATTTCCCATTTAATGGACAATTGGATTATAATACTATTACAAATAATATTGCAGTGAATATTCTAGTATAGATCTCTTCATTAATGAGAAATTATTTTTCTAGAATAATCATCTGAAGTGGAATTACTGTACTGGATTAAAGGGTATACACATTTCAAAATGTAATAGATACTGCCAAACAGGTCACCAAGGTGAAAATCAATTTATACTCTTACTAACTGTAAAAATGGGTACACCCATTTTACCACCCCTTGTCAATCTTTGATTTTTGCCAGTCTGATGGGTGAAAGAAATCTTCCCTACTGTATTTATTTGCATAGCCCTGATAATAATTGAGATTAGCAACTTTTTACATGTTGGACATCTATGTCTTTTATGAATTGCCGATACACATAATTTGCCCATATTTCTATAGAACAAATTGATCATTCCTTATTGATCTGTGCAGTTATTTATGTTGCAAATATTTTCTCTCTGTATCTACCTTTTAAAAAAACTTTGCTTATGTTTCTCGCTAAACTGAAGTTAAATTTTATGAGTTAAATTTCTCAGTCTTCTCCTTTATGGCTTCTGTTTGTGTCTCTTTTTTTGGGCTATGTTGCATGATGCGGGGATCTTAGTTCCCTGACCAGGGATCGAACCTGTGCCCCCTGCTGTGGAAGTGCAGAGTCCTAACCACTGGACCACCAGGGAATTCCCCTGTTTGTGTCTTCTTTTATTTTCTTCTAATAATTTTTCTAGTTTTGGATTTTACATGTAGCTCTTTAGTCCATCTGGAATTTTCTTATCATAAGAGTTACAGGTATTTACTTATTCCATATCTATCTTCCTTAAAAGTTTCATGAGATAGGGATCTTGTCTATCTGACTCACTATTGTATCTAGAACCTGGTACGTGGTAAGCACAATAATTAACCTTTGTTGATTGAACAACTAACTTCTCAAGGTACAAAAATCTCTATAAGGATTCACTTCTCATAGAAGGCATAGCATTGGTGGTTAATTTCCATTTTTGACTTCACAATGCAAATTCTGGACACAAGTAAAGGATGTTTAGTAAATGTGTACCAGAGTTTATAAAATTTTACATCTGCACCCCAACTTGTCTGGTTCCCATGCTCCTCCAAGGCTGCCAGCCTGATCTCCCCAGACTTGGAAAATGATTAGATAACACTGCTCCTCATGTATGGAGTTACTTTACACACACTGTTTGGTCTAATACATTGTTTCCCAAAGTGTTCCTATGGTACAACTGGTGGTATGCAAGATGATTTCTGAGAAACAAAAATGAACGATTTTATTTGACTAATTGTTTTTATTTTAACTTGTATATATATATATATATAAAACTATAGTCCATGAAACCCATGGTTTCATCTACATTGTTTAGATCAAGACTAAAGCACTTAAATCTTAAAATTAAATCAATTTAAAGAAAATTACTAAGAAAACAATACTACAGTTCATAAGGAGTGGCCAAAAGAGACGAAGGCACAGGAATGACAGGTTTGTGTAACAATATGTCCCTGGGGCTATAAGGCTTGGCCATACCCTGCACCCCTCTAACAAAGTGAGTTAGCACGGATGAAGCTGAAGTTACCACCTCTGCCTTCCCCAACAGAAAGCCAAGTTGCTGCGGGATAAAAGGACTAGATTGGGAAACATAACTGGCCCCTGCCTGCGCCAATGAGGTTGCAGCGCGCGGGGCACAACCCCCAGGGTTAGAAAAGCCTCACCGAGGAAGAGGCTGGAACACAGCAGAATGAAAAGACCGACCCGCTACCTCTCTAGGGGTGACCGCCTGCCCTTTCTCAGTCCTAAGCGTGGGGTAGCTTTCACCACTAGCCTGTTCGGGAAGCGAGCCCTGAGTTTCGTAAGGCTGAGAACTACGGTAGGTTCGCAGAGTCCGAGGGTTGCAATGTAGGCAGCGCCGCGGCCGGGAAACAGGATGAGGTGTTACGGACACCGCGTGGGGAAAGAAGGCGAGACCCGAGGAGAGCAGAGATGGGGGATGCAAGGTTGCCACCGTGGGTTAGGGAGGTGGGGACCACGACGGTTTCCGGAGGAGTTCAGGGGCTGGAGGTCGCGATGTTGTGCAGAGGCGGAAAAGCGGAGCCGGAGTTGGTTCCCAATATCTTAGTGCTACCGAAAAAGAAGTGGGGTGGGGGGTAGTAATCGTGGGGCCCCGCACATCCCGCTGTGGTACACTCACCCTCACCAAAGTCCTTCCGGAAGTCCAAGTTCGAAGATGGCGCCGCCTGTCTGGTCGCCGTTTTATGACGAAATCTGGTAGCTACTCTTCATTGACGTCCCCCCAGTGCACAAGGTAAACACGTGGGCTTGGTTGGGAGTTTGTGCCCCAGGACGTTTTCTATTAGACTATGTATTCCATAATGCAGTGCGGCGGGCGTACCCGAGCCCTGTCGCAGCGGGCGCAGCTCCCGGGCCTTAGCGGCGCAGGGGACGCCGCTGCACGGCCTTATGGGAGTTGCAGTGTCCCGAAGGGATGACTGACGCCTGCGCGGTGACAGTCGTCGCGCCCCCGCCGGTTCCCACGCGGCTTCTACTCGAGCCTCGAGAGTGCGAGTGCCCAGGCCTGAGTGTCGCTCCCGAGCGCGGAATCCTGGCTTTCTGTCGAGACTACCGGCCTGTGACGGGCAGCGCCGGGCTGATGTGAGAGTATTGACCTGCAGCCCCGCCGTCGAGCCGAAGACTGGGAGACAAAGGAATCCTTGCCTCGCGGGACGACTCCGGCTTCCCCCCTCAGGGCAGCCCCCAGCAGATCCAGCCACTAGTGAAGTCAAGGATGGACCCGAGACAGAAACACTGTGAAAGGGAAGAGCAGTAGAAAAGCCTAGTATGGGGACGCTCTACTCAAGTGATCCTCGGGCTTGGACCCTCCCCTTGGTCGTAG
Source organism: Physeter macrocephalus (assembly GCF_002837175.3). NCBI lineage: Eukaryota > Metazoa > Chordata > Mammalia > Artiodactyla > Physeteridae > Physeter > Physeter macrocephalus. The sequence continues at coordinate 45,871,394 of NC_041225.1, forward strand.
GCCTTGCCCCACTCCCTCCCTGGGAGGTAGGATGCTGGTGGAGAAAGAATGTAACAAATTTCCACCCTTTCCTGGAGGCATTTAAAGCTGTGTAAATCTCACAGGTCTCCATACACCGAATAGTGGAGTTCAGGATGTATAAACAGGAGAGGGTGGAGTAAACCAATCTTTCTCTTCCCAGATAATCTCATCTATTAAATTTCCTTGGTTACACAAAACATTTAAGAAAAGCATGGGAGAAGCTAGCTAAGATTTAAAATCTGGAGCAAGGGGACTCCCATCCCATTTGCCCTAAGTGGCCTAAAGACAAGCTAAGGCTGCGCTGTGGCTTAGGGCTGACTCCTTTCTGAGAGTGCAAAATCAGGTGCAGTCGAGGCTGCAGTTCCTCTGATAACGGGGTATCTACAATGCTTGTCCGATGGACAGCTCTCAACTTGACAACTTCAAGCATTTATTTATTTTTCTATTAAAATTTTTTTCAAGCATTTATTTCTGTAATGAACAAATCTGACTCTTCTCCATTCCTGTTGCCTCAGATTAGACTATCTTTGACTTCAACTAAAGCAAAGTCTTTTTTATACTAATAATTGTATTTATTTTGGGGATAAGACATTCACATGGCTGAAAATTCAAGATACATAGGGTATAAAGTGAAGAGTACCTTTCACCTCTTGTCTCCAGCCTCCCAGACCACATCCACCCAGGCAGTTTTCTTGTTACAGGTCCAAGATATTTTCTGTATTTATACACATGCAAATACATATATACCCCCGCCCCCCGCTTTTGTTTAACCTTTTGGCTGCGCTGCGCATGTGGAATCTAGTTCCCCGGCCAGGGAATCTTTCCCCTTTTTAATTCAAACAGCAACTACACACACTGTCCTGCACCTTACTTCTTTTGAGTGTACCTTGGAGACTATTCCATTTCTCTATATAAAAACCTTCCTTATTCTTTGTTATGATTGCTTAGTATGTAATTATATGAATGTAGTATAATTAGCCCTTATTATTAATGGATATCCAGGTGGTTTCCAGTCTTTTGCTATTATAAACAATGCTGCTATAAATAACTCTATCTAAGCTACTTCAAATGTGCAACTATATGGCTAGCATAAGTTCCTAGAAGCAGAATTGCTGGACCAAAGTTTAGGTGCATCTGTGATTTTGATTGATAGGTAATCGTTTTTTAACTGATCTGGTTCTCTGCCTCTAATCTCTACCAGCTACCTTTCTAAAGCACAGAGCTGACCCTGTTGAACCTCTGCTTAATTTTGTTGATTGAGTGGTATGCTCAATATGTAAAAAAAACATGAATTCATCATGATCTTTATAGAGAGAAAGCCAGAAATTCAACAACTTCTCATTGTATGCCACTGGAAGTAACCAGTGATCAATCCTGAAAACTGGCAATTAAAAGGAAAGAATTAAACATTTATCTTGCCTTTCCAGTATGAATTGTAATTCAGAATAGTAACTGGTGAGAGAGAGTTCTTTATAGAAGATTATCAGCTAGTACATATGGAATGATGTAATTAGAAAAAAAAATTTACCATGTTGCATCCTCTAATGAAATAATTCAGGCAACAATAAAAGTGGATGAAACCACTAAATGGAAGTTTGTTGGGAAACTTTAAAACACCTGGACCCATTCACCACTGAAAATGAATCAACCAACCTGATGGCAAGGCAGTATGAAACATACTCAACCTGGTTCCTGGCACAAGTCTATGTCATGAGAAAAGAAGGGGGGTTGGAGAGACTGCTTTTGATTACAAAAAATTTAAGACAGAATAACGACATGTAATATATGGATTTGTTTGGATCCTGATTCAACAGTAAAAAGCTGCTTTTGAGACAATCAAGGAAATTGGATTATGGACTGGACAATAAGGAAGAGTTTAATAAGTGTAATGACATGGTAAGCTTCCATATTTTTTAGAGACACACTGATGTTTGGAGGAGTAAAACGATATAATGTCTGGGATTTGCTCTAATACAACTTCAGCAAGGAAAAAAAAGGGAAACAGCGTATGTGGCAAATCTTGATAATTACTACATTTGGTGATGGGGCTTCTTTGTATAGTTCACTGAACTTCTATGCTGCTTGAAATTTTTCAATAAAACACACACACACACACACACACACACACACACACGATGATTCTAACATTTTTTTTAGGCTAACCACAATGGTTAGACTCTCACAATCTGGACCCAGTCCAACCTACGTTAGCAGCTGTATCATGGGGCTTCTTTGTATAGTTCACTGTACTTCTATGCTGCTTGAAATTTTTCAATAAAACACACACACACACACACACACACACACACACACACACACTCTGGATGATTCTAACATTTTTTTTAGGCTAACCACAGTGGTTAGACTCTCACAATCTGGACCCAATCCAACCTACGTTAGCAGCTGTATCACTAATTCTCCACATAAGCCGCGGTTCTAGCTTTACCACACTACCTGACACTTTGAAATTAGCCAGTCATTTTAAGGCCTATTCTGTAGTCTAAGTTATTTCCTCTGTTGCTCTGCGTTCTCATTCTTTTCCAACTGGGAAACTTCTTATCCTTCAAGGACTAGGTCAGATGTTACCTGTGAAGTCTTCTCCAAACTCACTAGATCTCCTGGCAACATCCTGGGTTGCTTCCAGTGAACTCTGTTCATACTACTAGTAGAATGTATCTCATACTGTAGATATCATCTGTCTTCCTCCGTCATGATGAGTACTCCTTAATGGCAGATAGCGTAAAAATTACAGGCACAGTCTCTAGATCCAGAATGCCGGAGATCACATGCCGGTTTAGTTAGTGTTACCTTGGGCAAGTAACTTAACCTCTCTGTGCCCTAGTTATCTCATCTATAAAGTCGCACTTCATAGAGTGGTATTAATCTTCCTAAATGGATAAGGAAGGGACTACAACAGTTTATGACACACAGTAAATACTCAATACTAAGGATACAAAATATTAATATATTAGTGTGTAACTATTTAATATAAATATCAATATATTGGTTTAACTTAAATATTAATGTAATAATAATACTAAAATACTAAGGATAGACTCTTATTTGTCCTTATTATACTTTTCCTCATATCTAGCTCAGTGTCTGGCACATAGATGCTCAATAAATGGTTGATGACTTGGATAGTTTTTGGTCTCCATACTGACCTTCACTTTGGCCCCAAAGCACTGGCATGGAGGTTGGTAGCAGGTGCTAAGAGGGGCTGGAGAGTCTGGACTCCTAACCTAAGCGGTGGCGATGCTAAAAGAGATAAAAGGCAGCAGAGTTGCTAAGTGTAGGGAGTATGTCATTTATTGACCCTGTGTTCCCCCACTCACTGGTCACTACTCTTGACTCGCAGCACAACAGGTACAGAACTACAAGGGATCATGCCCAGCTCCGTGATCACCAGATCCACCAGTTCTGGGGGGGTCACATCATAGACCAGATTCAACAACCGTAGGGACGAGTGGTTCTGCCAGTCAGCCAGGGCCACACGTTCTCCTCGCTCACACAGCAGATCGTCAGGGTCATCTGCAATGGGAGGTGTACCCTTTTATGTACTTAAAAAAAATAAGCTGTGGGCTTCCCTTGTGACACAGTGGTTAAGAATCCACCTGCCCAATGCAGGGGACACAGGTTCGAGCCCTGGTCCGGGAAGATCCCACATGCTGCAGAGCAACTAAGCCCGTGCGCTACAACTACTGCACCTGCGCTCTAGAGCCCGTGAGCCACAACTACTGAAGTCTGCACACCTAGAGCCCGTGTCCGCAGTGAGAAGCCCACGCACCGCAATGAAGAGTAACCCCCACTCGCCGCAACTAGAGAAAGCCCGCGCACAGCAACGAAGACCCAACGCAGCCAAAAATAAATAAATAAAATAAATTTATAAAAGAAATAAAAATAAAAAATAAGTTGTACTTCAACCTCCCCTCACCCTCCCAAATCTTCTCAGGTCCCTGGAAGCTTCTCTCCTGCCCTCCTGGGCCTCCTTACCTAGCTCATTAGAGACAAAGGCATCAGTCTGCACACGCTCACAAAACTTGTATGTTTCACAGCAGACCAGCACTGGCACATTATGGGCCCGTGCCACCAGGGCCAGCTGTGCTGTCCCTACCCGTGACATCACAGACCCGTTGGCCAGGAGTGCATGAGCTCCCAACAGCACCTTAGAAACCTATTTTGGAGAGTAGAGAGGAGGAAAAAAAATGTCATGTGTGACCAATGCAGAATAAGGTTCCCAGCTCTTACCCAGGACAGCAATATTAAGGCAATGGGTAACAAATCTTAATAAAGGCTCTTGGAAAACACCTGACCATTGACTCACCACACCACCCACAGGAAAACTAAACTCTTTTGCCCTGTTCCCTCTCAGCAGCTACTAGTTTTACATAAGGTTCTTGCAATAGCTAGACATGCTGTGTAACATGCTGTAGATGCTTCTCCTACTAAATATAAACACAGCTGTATAATTCTAGTATTTCTAGACAATTGCAATGTTGGGAAGGCGAGACTATGTCTATAATACTATACCCTTTTACTCCAACTTTGGAGTTCTTTTCCTCTGCCCTCACCTCTGGGAGCACATAGGAAGCTGCAGGAATCAGCAGGTAGGAGGCAGGGACCCCAGCACGGACCAGAAAACGTAGCGTGTGCTTTCCCTCCAGCCGTGGCCGGCTGTCCACCACTACCACCCGAAACCGCCGGCCCTTAGCCCAAGCCTCCTGAAGAATTCGTGATACCAGAGATGAGCTGGAGTGAATGGAGAGGAGGATTCAGTTATAAATGTCACTGACTGATGGTCAGCTCATTCCTAAAGGGCAAAGGGGCAGTTCCTTCTTCAAATCATTTCACTCCCCAATTTTCTCAGTCATAGGGTCTGGCCCATACCATCCATATACCAGGATCACATCTCCATTACTGATCTTCTCATAAGCAAAGCGTGAGATTGCCTCAGCTGCAAGCACAATCTTCTCTTGCACATATCGATCGATGGCTGCTCGAAGTTCTGACTTGGCCTAAATGGAGCAAGATACTTATGGAACAAGAAATGAATACAACTTACCCTTTGATTATCATGCTGGATGCTTGAATATGCATATAATGAGAGGCCTAAAGGGGGCCCAGGTCAGACAGACCCACCACCTCCTTAACCCTTGACCAGGCAGACCAGAGAGTTGCCCCTTCTGGGAGCCCCGAACGTTTCCAGCTCTATCCCCCCGGTGCATGCCTTGCTCATTCCTCATACTCATCACCTCCTCTTCCCGCTTGGAGCTGCTCACACCCGTGATCTCCTTGTTAAGGAACTTGATGGCGTTGTACATGCTCGCTGACAGGGGACGGCACTGAGTCAGGAAGCTACAACAACAACACCTTGCATCTGTGCAACTCTTCACAGCTCACAAAGCTTTCACATTTCAAAACATTTTTTTAAAGAGAAGACAGAGGGCTTCCCTGGTGGCGCAGTGGTTGAGAATCTGCCTGCCAATGCAGGGGACACGGGTTCGAGCCCTGGTCTGGGAAGATCCCACAAGCCGCGGAACAACTAGGCCCATGAGCCACAACTACTGAGCCTGCGCGTCTGGAGCCTGTGCTCCACAACAAGAGAGGCTGCGACAGTGAGAGGCCCGCGCACTGCGATGAAGAATGGCCCCCGCTCACTGCAACTAGAGAAAGCCCTCGCACAGAAACGACACAGCCAAAAATAAATAAATAAATAAATAAATAAATTTAAAAAAAAAAAAAGAGAGAAGACAGAAAAATGAAAATAGAGGTAGAAGAGCAAGAAAAAGGATCCAAGAAAAGGATTGAGCAAGGTGGAGTGGGAGTGGATGTGCTAAATAAATAAATTTAAAAAAAAAAAAGAGAGAAGACAGAAAAATGAAAATAGAGGTAGAAGAGCAAGAAAAAGGATCCAAGAAAAGGATTGAGCAAGGTGGAGTGGGAGTGGATGTGCAGTGGTCATCCTTACCTGAAGTAGGGCTTTAGTTTATTTACTAGGTCCCTTGACAGTTCTTCACTGGGAGGTGTGGTGTAATCCTGGATCACCTGTAGGGTACACAAATTGATCAGCAAAATGAGCCCCAACAAAAGTCTCTGGAAGGGGGATAGGGTAAGCTTCTGAGGAAAGTCTTCTGAGGGTGGAGTCATTCCCTCTTCCCCCCTGAGATGACTCTGGGTTCGAGAAGCTGAGGTATTGCTGGGGAAGGAGAGGCTGGATCATAAGAGGTAACAAGATGGGACATACCTGCTGCAAGGCACGAAGCAAGGCAATGCACCGGGCGTTGGAGCCACTGACCAGGCCCTGGGAGTACTGCAGGCCAAGTCGCACCATGGCTGGGTGGATCACAGAGGATGGGATGCTGATGGGATGGCGGTGTCACACTTTGCAAGGGAACTTGAGCACTTACCACCCACCTGCCCCTGATGAAAAGGAACCTCCTTCACTCGCACAGACACCCCCATTTCCTCTGAGTTCTGCCTTGTGTTCATGCTTCTTTCCACAGATTCAACCTCAAGTTTCCAGTCACTTTCAAAACAGAATTACTAAAACTCCTCATATGTAAAAGTTATGACAATTTCATAAGCTCCTACCTCATAAACTGGGTCAGAGAGTTTTGTCTGCTGTACTGGGGCAGGTGGGAGAAGAGACTGACTTTGGATCCATAATCCTTTCGTGTAGGAACCTTGACAAAACAGGGGAACAGGACCAAGGGCCCAGAGTTTAAAACTGTGGGATAATGCTGGGCAAGAAGAAGATGGTGAGCCAAATACCCATCCTTTTCCAGGGCCTCACTTTGCCCCAAGCACCTTTCCTCCCTCTATTCCATCTCCCTAGGCTCTTTCTGGCCACACACCAAACCCACTTCCTACCTGCTGTCGTTCTGGTTTTTTAACAAGCCTCCTCAGAAGCGTGGGGTCATCAACCTGACTATGCTCGGGTAGACGCTTCACTCCTAGAAGATAACAATCGTGTTTTCAAGACACTGTAGGTGATAATGAGAAATCTGCTTTCAAGGCATAAGGGACATCAAGAAAGATTTGAGAGAGATAGAAAAAAACAGGAAAAAAGAGTAGAAAAAGAAACAGGGGTAAGATGAGGTTAAGGAGAGAATTGTGAACTCTAGGAACCAAGGTGAAAATTGGGAGCTGTTTTACTGTGGGGAAGCCTGAGCTAACATAGGCATTTGAATCAACAGAGGTCTTGAAGTGAAGATACCTGAGGGGGTTTCTCCAGCTGTGCTGGGGCAGGCCTGAGGAGGTGGCCCTCCTTGGTCCCCTTTTCTTGCCTGCTTCAGGGCCCGCTCAGCCTCCTGCTTGGCCCGCCTTTCAGCTCGAAGTTCAGCCTTACTCCGACCTGCTGGAACCTTCTCCTTGGCACTGCCCAACTGACTGTCCAGTCCAGGCAGGTCTTTGGTCAGGCCTGCTAAAGGTAGAAGGAAGAGGTGCCCAAGCCCCAGGTAGGTAATAGCTATGCCCCAACCAAAGCTTCTTTTCCTGTTTATCTAAACTTTTTCCCTTTTCATTTGTTCAAACCAACTTTGTCCTGTCTCCCCCTCTTCTCTCCCACCACATCCCTTTACCGGCTCCACACCCCGGCCCTTTTAAGCCCCCGCACCTTGACACTGGGCTGCAGATACAGCAGAGCCAGTTTCTGGTTCTGCCCCCTTTTCCTCTTTCCGTTTCTTCTTCTGCTGTTTCTTTTCCTTCCGAAGCTGCAGCTTTTCTTCTTGGGTCATCTCCCTCCCCCCTGCCTAAGACACAGACACAAAACATTGCTCTTCCCCAACAATTCCAAAAATGAATAAACACTACTGGATACTTCTAGTCTCCCACAAGATCCCTAATCCTTCCTAAGTCTCAGCAGCTACCTGTTACGAGCTTAGAGCCCACAGGGATCGAAGTTTCTCCTGCAGGTCACAGTCACATTACCATTAGGGCTGAAAAAGCTCTGTAAAATCTCCTGGCTTTACCAAGAAATAAAGTGAAACGGGGATGAAGATTGGGTCGGAATGAAGTTGACAGGGCCTCCTGCGTACCGCCTGACAGGCGGCTAGGGAGGGCACCCGCACTTACCCCAGGCCGAGGAACAAGCTCCGCCTTCATCCCAGATCCCGAGTCTGCATCAGAAAACAGGGCACAAAGTGAACCAGAGAGGCTCCGGGAGGGTTTGCGGGGACACGTACTCGGCGCTGTTGGCTGCTGGGTCTGCATGACCACGGGTCCGCCACTAGGCGAGAGGTTAGCCGGGGATCATTGCGGGGGACGCAGTGCGCGGCAGGATCAAAGGGAAGGGGGGCGGGGGAAGGAGGGAGCACGCACACCTCCCGGAGGAACAAGCCGGTACGCGGAACGGAGTGCGCCCGAGGCAGTGCGGACCAGAGTCCGGCGTGGCGCGGGAACCGAACGACAGGGCCCAGAGGTACTCAGGGCCCATCAGTAGCCGTCCGGCGCCTGTCCGCTCGCGTACCTGTTTGTGCGCTCGGCCCTTCACTCACCCTCACGAACAGCCACGGCCACGGCAGCCATCATCCTCCGTCCTAGGCTCCGCCCGCCTGGGTCACAGGGACTACAGCGCCCCTGGGCCGACAGCCTCGGCGCGCAGCCCCAACCGGACTACAAGCCCCGAAGTGCTCTGGGGCTCTGCCCCTGGCTACGGGTCGCGATAAGGGCCTTCTCAGCTTTGGGCTCCCAATCCCGGCTGTCGGCTCTTGCCCTTTAGACTACAGTTCCCAGGATGCCGGGGGTGCTGCGCCCCAGAGCGGACGTCCCCAGCCCTTCCCACCTCTGATCGGAGGTCTCCCCCCAAAATGGCGAGCGAGGCTGCGGGGACGCGCTGAGGAGCGGAGGCGAGCGTGCAAAGCCGCTGTGGCCCTCACAGTCCGGACCCGGCCGGGCCCTGCCGCAGGGAACATGCACTTTTCCATTCCTGAAACCGAGTCCCGCAGCGGGGACAGCGGCGGCTCCGCCTACGTGGTGAGGAGCGGCCGGAGCCCGGCCGGGCAGGGGCGGGGATAACGGGCCGGAGCCCTCTCCGAGCGGCCTCCGAAGTCTGGCCGCCACCTTTCGGGCCTGGTCACAGGCCGCCGAGTCCCGACGGCCTGGCTGGGAGCTTATATTACGTCTCAGATTCATCCAAAGGTCGCCCCAGCTCTTGTAGGTCCTTTGTTCGGCCGCATCGCCTCCCCCGGCCGGGCCGCGGCTACTCTTGTGGGCGTCCCTGGCCTCTTGGGGAGGAAGACTGCAGCCTGAGCGCCCGGGTTTCCCCCGACTGGCCCTTCTGCTTTGGGACCTGGCTCTGGGGAAAATCGACTGGCCACCTTTGAAAGATCTCGGCGCGTTGCTCAGGCGGAGCTGTGGCAGGCAACTTCCGGCCAGGGTTCTCAAGCCCCGCCAAAATGGCGAGCGAGGCGAGTGACCCTAAACAAGACCGCGACCCTAAACTGCTTGCCTGCTTTTGTGTCCTCAGGCCTATAACATTCACGTGAATGGAGTCCTGCACTGTCGGGTGCGCTACAGCCAACTCCTGGGGCTGCACGAGCAGGTGGGACTAGCACCCCTGCCTTGAGGCAGCTTCAAGCCCTTTTCTACACCTGGGCATCAGTGTCTCCATTTCCCTCCTCGTCGCTTTCCCGTAGGCTGTAGTTCCCCTTTAGTCACTGCCATAGGGAAGGATTTGGTGCCTTATCTTATCGTCTGACATTTCCGGGGAACACCCAGGAAGCTTAATGTCTGCCACTAACTGCTCTTGCCTATACTCACATACTCCCTCCTTTCTTCTCTGTTCCCATCTTACACAGCCTGTACACTGCCTGTGCCTGTGCATGGAGGAAACGACAACCCTTCCCCCTAAGCTGCCAAAGCACTGTCCTTCTGTCATCTGAGCTGCAACTTGAAATTCTTTTCCCTGCTCATATTGATACAAACCATTCACCAGTTTGTCTGTGTTCCTTGACTCACCTGAGCGGGTGTAGCTCTTCCAGTTATCCTTATGTGTCTGTGATGTAATGATTTTCTGTTCTCCTCACCAGATTCTGAGCTCTGTATTTAACTCGGTACAGAGTTCTGGTTTTACTGATAACTAGTTGTGCAACCCTGAGCAAGCTACCTGATTTCTTTGGGCCTCAGCTTCTACAACTGAAAAATGGAGTCATTGATCTGCAAAGTCCCTTTAAGTCCTAAAGTACTTTGTGAATATATTTAGCTATTACTTAACTGTTCACATAAACTTTCCTTACAAAGCCCTTTGCTTCCTGTGAGGGTTCAATGAACACAGCTTTGCTAGATAATCAAGGGTCTCCCTAGGCCCTGGCCCTATACAAACCCTTCCCACACTGTGGAGGGACTGACTTGTACATTGTAAGATTGGAAAGAACATATATCTAGGACAGAGGAACGGCTCCGTTGGGATGCTGCCCCTGCCAAAGGAATGATTTCCTGGATGACCAGGGGAGCAGGGACTAAAGAAAGGGAAGGGGGGGAGCCCAAGAGAACATTATGAATGTGGATTGCCTCTTCTCATTTGCTGTGTTTATGTGAAGAGTTGTATCTCTTTCTCCAAATAGCTTCGGAAGGAATATGGGGCCAATGTGCTTCCTGCATTTCCCCCAAAGAAGCTTTTCTCTCTGACACCCGCTGAGGTAGAACAGAGGAGAGAGCAGTTAGAGAAGTACATGCAAGCTGGTGAGTGGTTGGAGGGAACTTTAGGCTGACTCTGTTGAGGACTATGGAGAGAGACTCAAAACAGCTGATTTTGTAGAAGGTCCTGAAGGAATCTGTAGATCTGGGAAGCCTATTGTTTTATCCATTATTTAATTAGCAAAAGTAAATAGCATGCAAGGATGCTCTGGTATCTAGGTACCAGCAAAGCAATTTGGGCACTGACATCTTTGAGAAATACTAACATAGCACTGACTAGTCTTAAAGCAGTTTCGATCGGCGGGGAGAACTTAATTTGTATCTGATGTGCTTTAGATGAACATTATTTTTCCCTAGTTCTGTAGAGTGGACTCAACTACATGGTAGCCAAGGGTGGGGCAGGTGAAGAATTTATGCAAACAGTGAGTGAGGTGAGGCCAGTTGGGAGATGTGACAAGCCACCATCAGCCCAGGAAAGGGGACCTGGGGGGCCTGCCAAAAAGAGAACTAGGGGGATCCAAGAGGGAATCATAAGTTATTAGAACATCATTCTCTTGTCCCCACAGTTCGACAAGACCCATTGCTTGGGAGCAGTGAGACCTTCAATAGTTTCCTGCGTCGGGCGCAACAGGTAAGTCTTTGGATGGGACCAAGATTTAAGGGAAGCACCTTCCTGCAGGGCCACATCATTTTAATGAGGTGGGTACAGAGGAGCCATCCTGGCACCTTTCTGTATGGAATGAGGCTTCTGCTGTGCCAGTGAAATCAAGGAAACCCAGTCTATAATTAAACAGCTGAGAATAATGTCACCAGAGGGACCTACAGTACAACATAGTTGGGAAGGGTCAGAGCTGGACGCTGGGCATGTTGTTCACAAGGCGCCTCCCATTCCCGTGTATGCTCACAACCAGGAGACACAGCAGGTCCCAACAGAAGAGGTCTCCTTGGAAGTGCTGCTTAGCAACGGGCAGAAAGTTCTGGTCAATGTGCTAACTTCAGATCAGACTGAGGATGTCCTGGAGGTGAGGCGCTTGTTCTGCACTGCCCCTCCTCCCCCTGCACCCCAGGTTCCCAGGCTTGGGGTGATTGGAACCATCCAGCATGATGAGCTGTATTTCCTTCCCTATTCCTAGGCTGTGGCTGCAAAGCTGGATCTTCCAGATGACTTGATCGGATACTTTAGTCTCTTTCTAGTTCGAGAAAAAGAGGATGGAGCCTTTTCGTGTGAGTTTGTCTGGACTTTACAGCTTCCCTCTGTTTCCACTAGTGAATTTGCCTGTCTCCCCCAAGAATGTGGTATTTCCCCAGGGCTTCTCTCTTGATTTCTCTCCCCGGAGTTTCATGACATTTTCTTTCTTCTCTTTCTTTTTTTTTTTTTTTTTTTTTTTTAAACCCATAGTTGTACGGAAGTTGCAAGAGTTTGAGCTGCCTTATGTGTCTGTTGCCAGTCTTCGGAGTCAAGAGTATAAGATTGTGCTAAGGAAGAGGTCAGGGCTGGGCTTGGAGGAGGGAGAGGGTGCTGGACTGGATTATGGGGCCACGTTTTGAGACAGAATAATCTGGACAAGGGGGTAGTGCTGGCTGTTTGTACCAGGCCTCCCAAGCTTCCTCCAACTGTATCACCATTAGCCCCATAGTTCCAGATTGCTCCGGTTTTGCCCCTTTTCCATTCTGCCTCTTGCCTTCCCCCAGCTTAGCCCCATTACCCCTTTCCACCCCTTGGCCTCACAGTTATTGGGACTCTGCCTATGATGACGATGTCATGGAGAACCGGGTTGGCCTGAACCTGCTTTATGCTCAGGTGAGCTTGGAGCTGCCTCAGAACCCTTCCCCTGAAAATGGCTCTGGTGTCCCTCTGCCAAGAACACTCCTTTCATATCTTTACTGCCAGTTCATGGGGAAGTTTCTAGAATACTCTCAGGGCATCTGGCACAACCTCTGCTCTCCCTGCTTTGTAAGCTGATATGGTCAAGGACTCAACTGCGAAGAGCTTGCTCAAATGTGGGGCTAGGGGTCAGGCTGGACAGAGGTAACTGGACACTCTTTGGGTCTCTGACTGGGACCCCCGAACACCCCACCCCTTGTCTCCGCTGTAGACAGTATCAGACATTGAGCGTGGATGGATCCTAGTTACCAAGGAGCAGCACCGGCAGCTCAAATCACTGCAAGAGAAGGTCTCCAAGAAGGAGGTGAGCCCTGCCTCCCTGTCTCCCTCCAGGGGTTGCTTCCTCTGGGCTGTCCCACTTCCCCTCCTGACCTGTCCCGCTTGCTGACTGGGTTTCAGTTCCTGCGGCTGGCCCAGACGCTGCGGCACTATGGCTACTTGCGCTTCGATGCCTGTGTGGCTGACTTCCCGGAGAAGGACTGTCCCGTGGTGGTGAGCGCAGGCAACAGTGAGCTTAGCCTCCAGCTCCGCCTGCCTGGCCAGCAACTCCGTGAAGGCTCCTTCCGGGTCACCCGCATGCGGTGCTGGCGGGTCACCTCCTCTGTGAGTTGTGGTAGGAGGGGGAGACCTTTGGGATGGAGGCCCGGCAAGCCTTGAGCTTCGGGAATGGGCTGGAGTGGGTCAGGGAGAGGCACATCGGTCAGAATGAGCTCAGCCTAATTCTTACCCTTCCTCTCCCAGGTGCCACTGCCCAGTGGAGGCACAAGCAGCCCAGGTCGGGGCCGGGGTGAGGTGCGCCTGGAACTGGCTTTTGAATACCTCATGAGCAAGGACCGGCTACAGTGGGTCACCATCACCAGCCCCCAGGTGTGAGCCCACCCTCAGGCCTCCTCTGGAGCCCATGGCACCGTCTCTCTTAGATACCCAAGTCTAGGGCTTCCAGGACTCCATGTGAGTGGGAGCCCTTGTCTTAGGGGTGCTGGGCTCAGGGTGACCACTCTAGTCAGGCTGAGCTCTCTCCTTGCCCTCAGGCTATCATGATGAGCATCTGCTTGCAGTCCATGGTAGATGAACTGATGGTGAAGAAATCCGGCGGCAGTATCAGGAAGGTAAGCAGCAAGCACAGACCAAGCAGCCGAGTGGTGGGCTCTCCCTGCCTTCTGTCCTAGGTGTGACGCCTCTCCTGAGAGGGAGGGGAAGGGATTGGGATTCCAAAGGGAGTGATCAGCCCTTATCAGCACCTCACGTCTCCATCCCCAGATGCTACGCCGGCGGGTGGGGGGCACCCTGAGACGCTCAGACAGCCAGCAAGCCGTGAAATCCCCACCGCTGCTTGTAAGTACTACTCCCTAGTCAGTCCCCCAGCCCCCAGGCCTTGTGTCACCTCCCCAGTGAGGTCTCTGACACCTCTGCCTCCTCCTCCCCAGGAGTCACCTGATGCCAGCCGGGAGTCCATGGTCAAACTCTCAGTGAGTTTCCCACGAGGGTTGGTGAGGTTGGTGTTTGTAGGGGACCTTAGGGAGGCTTGAGCCCTCTGACCCCAACCCTGCCTTTATTACAGAGCAAGCTGAGTGCCGTGAGCTTGCGGGGGATTGGCGCTCCCAGTACAGATGCCAGTGCCAGTGATGTCCACGGCAATTTCGCCTTTGAGGGCATTGGAGACGAGGATCTGTGACCTCCAGAGCTCGGATGTCTGCCCTCTACCCTGGAGGAGTGTTCAGAAACTTGCCCTGTGCCTGTATCCCCCAAACTGGGGTATTTTTCTTCGTATCGTCCCCTTTTCTCCTCGGCCAGGGGCCTCCTAACCTGCCTTCCCTTTCCCTCCCCAGGGCTGGCTATACAAAGGATCGCTCAGAGCTGGCCTTCAATGCCAAATTAGCATTTAGTATTTTGCACAAAGTCCACGGGACCATGGCTACCTGCCTGGGGAGGAACCACAACTCCCCCCAGGCTGCTTCTGGCTTCTCGGGGCCATGAGCCAAGGGGATGGGCAGAGGTCTGTGTATGGTCTGGCCCAGCTCCCCGTCATTAAACTCAGCCTGATTGCTGCCTACCTCTGGTTCCCTCTCACTGCCCCTGCTCCCCCCACCACAGCACGGACTGCTGTGCTAAGGGTGAGGCCAAGCCGTGCTTGCCACTGCCAACTCAGCATAGACGTGGCTTTGTTAGTGTTTCCTTTATTATAAAGCACTGAAATAAGTTAAATAAACAGGTGCGAGGCTGGACAGTCCCCCAGCCAGTTCATCCACCGCCCCTGGGATCAGTGGAGGTGGATACAGGGCCCTTCTCACTGAGCTTATGAAGTCGCATCAGTCAAGGCAAGGCCCCCCTGGTCCATATGGGCCCCCCGCCCATGGGGTTTGGACTGGTCCGTATAGTGCCTAGGTTAGTCTGTGTGGAGCCCCTGGCCAGCGGGGGAGGAAGGTAAAGGTGGCTTCTGGTCCATCTGTATAAAACATACAGGAGGGTCAGGGCTAATCCATAGAGCCCTAGGGGAGAAGGACCTAGTTCAGGGTGAGTCTGTATGGAGAGCTCGGCTACCAGTGGCACCCAGGGCTGTGCCCCGAGAGCTCAAAACAGAGGGGGGACTGTGAGGTGGGGCCCAGCCCTCAGAGGCAGAGAGGCCAGGCCCTCCTGCCCCACCATGGCCGTGCACCTTCTGGTGGCGTTTGTAGTTGTCCCAGTGGCCCGTGGTATAGGCGCAAGTGGCACAGCGGAAGGGCTTCTCGCCTGTGTGCCGCAGCATGTGGCGTTTGAGGTTCATGCTCTGGTTGCAGCTGTAGTTGCAAAGACTACACCGAAAAGGTTTGTCCCCAGAGTGGATTCGACCGTGACGCTTGAGGTTGGCCAGGTTGCCACAGGCATAGGGGCAGAGGGGGCACTTGTAGGGCTTCTCTCCTGTGTGGACGCGCTGGTGCCGTTTCAGGTTGTCCAGATGAGCAGAGGCGTAAGGACAGCGGGCACAGCGGAAGGGCTTCTCGCCACTGTGCGTCTTCATGTGCCGAGCCAAGTGGTTGGGATAGTGAGTGGCAAAGGGGCAGAGGCTACAGGCAAAGCCTTTGTCACTGGGGCCCTGGGGTCCACCACTGGCACCGCTTCCAGTCTCTCCTCGCATGCAGCGCCCACACGTGGCCGCTCCCAGCCGACTACCCTCCCCCTCTTCCAGCTCTTGTCCACAGTTCCGGCAGGTCCAAGGGAACAGCAGCTCTGGCAGTGGTTCTGATCCAGTCCCACATAGGCCTTCCCCTTCACCCCTCAGCTGCCCACAGTCCGGCAGGAAACTGGCACCACCTGGTGGCACATGGAGGCTCAAATCTGGAAGCAGCAGGGCATCTGTGGAGACAGTGAGACCTGGGCTATGAATCCAAGTACCCCTAAGGCCACCCACCCACGTCCCAGGTTCTTTGGTCCCTGGCTTTTTACCTTCAGGTTGCCGGGGCACTGCCCCCTCCTGCTCTGTGGGACTGGGAGGCCGGGCAGGACGTGGAGCACAGCAGCGGAAGCCACAGGTCGGGCAGGGAGGAGTGGGGGGCCCCGCATGGGTGCGCTGATGCCGCCTCAGGTTGCCCAGGCTGCTGCAGGCAAAGGGGCAGTGGGGACAGCGGTAGGGCTTCTCGCCAGTGTGGGTGCGAGTATGTCGCGTCAGGTTGACGAGCTGGGCTGAGGCGTAGGGGCAGCGGCCACAGCGGAACGGCTTCTCCCCGCTGTGTGTCTGCATGTGCCGCTTCAGGTGGCTCGAGTAGTGGGACACGAAGGCGCAGAGGCGGCATGAGTATAGTAGCCGTGGGGGCAGCGGGGGCCCCCCACCCGGCCCTCCTGCCCCACAACACGGCCCCTCACCTGTGGGCCCCCCACACAGCTGGCAGGCTGGGCCTGGCCTCTCACCCCTGGCCTCCCCTGGACCCCTGGCTGGCTCCTCAACTTCACTCTCCGCACTTAGTGCCCGGCCGCCCCCAGACTCGTCGTCGCTCAGCCCATAGGGAAGCCCAGGCCTGGCCCCCAGAGAGTCTCCTGGTGAGACAGACATGAGAAGAGACATCAACACAGGCTAGGAACAGACTCCAAACTCCCTTTCTCACTTGCAGTCTCCCCACTTGCTGGGCTCCACCCTTCTCTTCAATGATCCTAAAAATTCAACACAAATCATCTACCTCCAAGTCTGGACTAACCTAGTGATGACAGAGTTGTACATAGGACCAATGAATGGAAAAAGATCAAGGGCTCACAGTGGACCACATACTGAAATGAATTAATAATTAAATAATTAACTGATTCTTGGGATAAGAAAGTAAAAATACACAAGGCAGAGGCCTGATACCTTTTTCCAGTGCCTCCATCAGTAAGGACTCTTAGACTGAAATAAGTAAAATAAACAGGTGCGAGGCTGGACAGTCCCCCAGCCAGTTCATCCACCGCCCCTGGGATCAGTGGAGGTGGATACAGGGCCCTTCTCACTGAGCTTATGAAGTCGCATCAGTCAAGGCAAGGCCCCCCTGGTCCATATGGGCCCCCCGCCCATGGGGTTTGGACTGGTCCGTATAGTGCCTAGGTTAGTCTGTGTGGAGCCCCTGGCCAGCGGGGGAGGAAGGTAAAGGTGGCTTCTGGTCCATCTGTATAAAACATACAGGAGGGTCAGGGCTAATCCATAGAGCCCTAGGGGAGAAGGACCTAGTTCAGGGTGAGTCTGTATGGAGAGCTCGGCTACCAGTGGCACCCAGGGCTGTGCCCCGAGAGCTCAAAACAGAGGGGGGACTGTGAGGTGGGGCCCAGCCCTCAGAGGCAGAGAGGCCAGGCCCTCCTGCCCCACCATGGCCGTGCACCTTCTGGTGGCGTTTGTAGTTGTCCCAGTGGCCCGTGGTATAGGCGCAAGTGGCACAGCGGAAGGGCTTCTCGCCTGTGTGCCGCAGCATGTGGCGTTTGAGGTTCATGCTCTGGTTGCAGCTGTAGTTGCAAAGACTACACCGAAAAGGTTTGTCCCCAGAGTGGATTCGACCGTGACGCTTGAGGTTGGCCAGGTTGCCACAGGCATAGGGGCAGAGGGGGCACTTGTAGGGCTTCTCTCCTGTGTGGACGCGCTGGTGCCGTTTCAGGTTGTCCAGATGAGCAGAGGCGTAAGGACAGCGGGCACAGCGGAAGGGCTTCTCGCCACTGTGCGTCTTCATGTGCCGAGCCAAGTGGTTGGGATAGTGAGTGGCAAAGGGGCAGAGGCTACAGGCAAAGCCTTTGTCACTGGGGCCCTGGGGTCCACCACTGGCACCGCTTCCAGTCTCTCCTCGCATGCAGCGCCCACACGTGGCCGCTCCCAGCCGACTACCCTCCCCCTCTTCCAGCTCTTGTCCACAGTTCCGGCAGGTCCAAGGGAACAGCAGCTCTGGCAGTGGTTCTGATCCAGTCCCACATAGGCCTTCCCCTTCACCCCTCAGCTGCCCACAGTCCGGCAGGAAACTGGCACCACCTGGTGGCACATGGAGGCTCAAATCTGGAAGCAGCAGGGCATCTGTGGAGACAGTGAGACCTGGGCTATGAATCCAAGTACCCCTAAGGCCACCCACCCACGTCCCAGGTTCTTTGGTCCCTGGCTTTTTACCTTCAGGTTGCCGGGGCACTGCCCCCTCCTGCTCTGTGGGACTGGGAGGCCGGGCAGGACGTGGAGCACAGCAGCGGAAGCCACAGGTCGGGCAGGGAGGAGTGGGGGGCCCCGCATGGGTGCGCTGATGCCGCCTCAGGTTGCCCAGGCTGCTGCAGGCAAAGGGGCAGTGGGGACAGCGGTAGGGCTTCTCGCCAGTGTGGGTGCGAGTATGTCGCGTCAGGTTGACGAGCTGGGCTGAGGCGTAGGGGCAGCGGCCACAGCGGAACGGCTTCTCCCCGCTGTGTGTCTGCATGTGCCGCTTCAGGTGGCTCGAGTAGTGGGACACGAAGGCGCAGAGGCGGCATGAGTATAGTAGCCGTGGGGGCAGCGGGGGCCCCCCACCCGGCCCTCCTGCCCCACAACACGGCCCCTCACCTGTGGGCCCCCCACACAGCTGGCAGGCTGGGCCTGGCCTCTCACCCCTGGCCTCCCCTGGACCCCTGGCTGGCTCCTCAACTTCACTCTCCGCACTTAGTGCCCGGCCGCCCCCAGACTCGTCGTCGCTCAGCCCATAGGGAAGCCCAGGCCTGGCCCCCAGAGAGTCTCCTGGTGAGACAGACATGAGAAGAGACATCAACACAGGCTAGGAACAGACTCCAAACTCCCTTTCTCACTTGCAGTCTCCCCACTTGCTGGGCTCCACCCTTCTCTTCAATGATCCTAAAAATTCAACACAAATCATCTACCTCCAAGTCTGGACTAACCTAGTGATGACAGAGTTGTACATAGGACCAATGAATGGAAAAAGATCAAGGGCTCACAGTGGACCACATACTGAAATGAATTAATAATTAAATAATTAACTGATTCTTGGGATAAGAAAGTAAAAATACACAAGGCAGAGGCCTGATACCTTTTTCCAGTGCCTCCATCAGTAAGGACTCTTAGTTTTTATTTTATAATCACCTCTATACTATCTCAAGAGGCAAAATTTGAAGGGAAGAGGAAACAAAGTAACGCATGTAATACCACCTGTAAGCCTAAAAGATGGATTCTCTTTTACATGGATTCCCTCAATGACTTTCAAAATCATCCTTCAGAAGTGGCGTTTGTGGATAGGTAGTGCAGCAAACTAGGATGGGGTGATGCTAAGATCACAGGAAAGAGGAATGTGGAAGGATATTTGAGGGCAGAGACTAATACCTCCACACAAGAGGAGTTTGTGCTGCAGGTGAAAGGGAGTTAGATTAGATATAAGTACTAGCTTGAATGAGGTTGCTTCCCTGAAACTCTTAAACTCATATAAGGAATAGGCTAGGGAGCCGGATAAAGTTATTAAAAGGGCATTTACTTTTAACCAGCTGTTCTGTGTGATTCCTCTACTGTCCTATTCATACCACCTTTGAACCAGGCCCCAGAACTTGACCTCAGCAAAGTGATGGACCATCAGGCAAATGAAGAAATCTAGCTCAAATCTTAACTAAAGCAGCCCCAGTGGCAGGAAACGGTGTTTTGCTCACTGGCACTATACTCTAACCTGCCTCCTAAAGGCCGGGGTTCCAGCGGTCACTTCCTTAAGTCCCCCAAACCCACCTTCAGAGTCTCTCTCGAAGCCCATGAGCTGGTCGCTGTTGCCGTCACCTTCTTCCTCTTCCTCTTCTTCCTCAAACTCCAGATCCTGGCCTAGTAGCAAATCACTCTCCAATACCAGGGCCCCGGGTCCTTCGTCGAGGGAGTCTTCGGTATCCACTGAAGAGGGGAAGAGGCTTGTAGATCCTCCCTCAGGAACCGTGCCCATCATTCGCACCCGGGGAGCCAGCCCTCGCAGACCGTACTTCCCGCACTCGTAGAGCCTCTCGGGTTCCGTTAGTACCTCGATGGGAAGCTAGAAGTCCAGATCGCCCACCCCATCCCTCAAGAGTCCCCCTCCACCCAGACCTGAACCCACACCACTGACCCCACCCCCGCTCCTCCCCACCTCGCAGCCCCTGACCCCTGACCCCTGACCTTTGACCCCCTCGCATTTCACGGGCTGCGGGTGGCTTTGCTTCCTTCGGGGCATCGTGACCGGCTCCAGCCCGACGCGCCTCCGGCCTGCGGCCGCCCGGCCCCGCCCCTCCCAATCCGGCCTGCCCGCCCTTCCTCTCAGGGCCCGCGGGCCGCCCCCATGCAGCGGCGCGGGCCCCGGGCAGCCCCCGGCCCTGGCCCCGGCGCCCAGCTCAGGCCGCTCCCGCCGCCGCCGCCGCGTCCATTCATGGAGCCCCCTACCCCCGCCCTACGGAGACCAGCTGGTACCTCCGTACTCGCTTCCGCTTCCGCTGTCGCAGAGCCACACGGGACGCGTAGTCCGTGGAAAGCAGAAGCCCCGAAAGCGTCCACAGCGTGACCAGGAAGTGATTGTAACGGAAGCAAGCAGGCGAGCCAATCAGGGATCAGATGAAACCTGGCCGGCAAGGAGGGCAGGTTAAACCATGACCCTGGCTTTAGTCTTAAGGGTCGCCTGGCCGGTCCTGACCCCTCCCTGGAGGAACAAGGAAATCGTTCGTAACCCTAGGAGGGGGTGAGGATGAGCCGCGACGCCAGGCCAGGCTGCCAGAGGTTCAGGGAGTTACCATACCCGGCCCCCCTCTCCCTGAGTCTCACACATCACAGGCAGGCAGGTAGGTGGGCAGGTGCGCGTGCGCACACACCCACACCCACCCCCCCACCCCCCCACACACACACCATACACACCCACACCACACACAACACACCACCCACACCCACACCACCTCACACACCACCCACGCACAGGGAAGGGCTAGGTTGATGCTACTGGTGGGGGCCAACTATGGAGCCAGGGCATCCTGGGTGGGTGGTCTGGACAGGATGGCAGCAGAGAAAAAAGGACACCATGGGCACGATTAGGTTTTGGCCTTTAGTCTGAAAAAGTGTTGACTGAAAGTGTACAACAGAGAGCGGGTACAAGCGGCTGGGGGCCATGGAGCCGCCAATAAAAAAGAATGTCCTTAAATAAAGTTCACAGAGTAAAAACCAGAACCACCAGTCCTTCCCTCCAACACAACAGAGCACAGGCACAGAACCGGTGATGAGCCCCAAGGAGCAAGGAGGCGGCTGGGGAGGACAGCAGAGGCTCCCAGGCTGCTGTGTGGAGGAAGAGCCCTCTTTGGAATAGGCTGAGCAAAGCCACCCAGCTCCCCCTGCACACCTCATAACCACTGCTAAGGCTAAAGGAAAAAGACAAAACTCAGTCTCAGTCTGGAGGGCTCAGAAAACAGTCTAGGTGGGCAGGGGTCTGGACAACCGCTAGTCCCGCTTGGCCTTCTTCTTCTTGTCACTGTTGCCATTTTCTTCAGCCTCCTCAGTAGAGAGCACCTCCTCCAGTTTCCGCTTGCCAATCTCTGGCTGAAGTGCTGCTGTGTTTCGGGGCTTGAAGCAAATGATGATGCAGGTCATGTTGTCACATCCTGTACCATCCCCAGAAGTGTCTGGTGCCAGGCACTGATCCAGCAGCTACAAAAGGGATGGGGTAGCTCAGCTTCAGGGTTTGAAAACCTTCCTGGGAACCTAAAGTCTCAAAGGGCTGGCCTTGCTGAGACAGGGTGGCAGAAGGAGGGGAACGGACAACAGGTGTCACAAAACGAGCCACTTGCTAGTGCATGAGGCATAAGGATAAGTCAGGGAAATGAGGGAAAGTGAAACTTTCTAGTCAGAGTTTAGGATCTGTCAGTATTAGTGATACTCCCAGGCTCTGGTCTTAACTCAGGCCAAAAGAGAAAACCTTGGATACACAGACCAGACACCCTCTCTCCTCTACCCTGGGACTTACCTCTTCCACGATGGATGACAATAACCGAAGCTCCCCATTTTCATCACGCTGGCTGATCTTCGATTGAATAAAGTCTATAACTTCCTGGCTGCTCATTACATTCCTAGGGTCAAAAACAACAGTAAGAATCTTCTTTAGTTCCAGCAAGTCAGAGTAAAGGATAGAGGTCACAGATGGCTCAGGCCAACGTAAACACCCACAGAGATTTTTCTCAGCTTTGCCTTAGGCTTGGGGGTCTTGACACCAAGCTGCTGCCTATCTAGGCTCTAATTCTAGAGCAGCCTGAGAAAAGGGGCTGACTACAGCCATTAGAAGGAAGATAAAGAAGCTCAGAGCCCTAGAAGAGAAGTAATGCTGCAAGGGAAAAAAGGGAATTTTAGGGTGTTCCGCCAGTGCTTACCAGATGCCATCACAGGCAATGACCATGAATTCGTGATCGTCAGTGAGAGTCAGCACCTTGATGTCAGGAAGGGCCGAAATCATCTGTTCCTCAGGTGGCAAGTTCTTGTTTCTCTTGTAGAAGTGGTCTCCTGAAATAAAGGAATGGATGGTTGATGAGTAAGTAGTTTGAGCACTTCGCACAGATTTGTGTTTGAGGCCTGTCCAACCCTGCCATTTATTTCCCTTCTTTACAAAGTTCCATAATCTAGTGGAATGGAGAAATGAGTTCTAGTTTTTCTGGTTTCAGCCCTGTCTTTGGGTTGCTGAACCTTAGGTCAGTCACTAACCTGTTTTTTCATCATCTAGAAATACCTATTTTACCTATTTCATAGAGATGATTAAGGGACATAGGTAGTAGATACAAAAATACTTGGAAAGATAAAAAGGCCATGAAGATTAAAGTTTGCTATAGGTAGTCTGGAACAGAGAACAAGACCCCAGAAGTTTTTCCCATAGTTTCTTGGCCCTTACCAATGGCTCTGGAGAGGTTGAGGCCACCATTGACTCGCCCATCCATGGTGACCTTGCCACCAGCATTCTTGATGCGTGCTAGCTCCACTTCATCCTCCGGTTTGTGGTCATAGGACATGTCTAAAGCTTTGCCAGCCTCAGACACCACACAGCGGGAGTCTCCTGCATTGGCTACAATCAACTGCTTCCCTCGTATCAGAGCCACCACCGCTGTTGTACCACTGTCAGAGCCAGGCTTAAAAGGAAGAAAGGGACCATCATCGGAGCTTCTGGACACCAGCTCTAATCATTCCCCTATGTCTTCTCATCTCACTAGGACCACCAAGAGCACTTTAACAGACAGGAGGAGCATGGCTTTTAATCTTTCCAGAAATAGCATGCTCTCCCCCTTTTCTGAGATAATTCTACCCGAAAGGCCTAATTCCCCTTGCAGAGTAAATCCCTCCATGACTATGACTTCAGTGCTAAGATCGGAAGGGGACCCTTCTCCCAAAATCAAAATCAGAGAATTCACACTTGGCCTCGTGGCTTTCCAGACTCATTGCCCTCCTTTCCCCACACACCTCCTCTTTGCCTTCCATCCCAGGCACCATCATCTCTTCTTCCTCATCCTCTTCAGCCTCCTCAGTGTCATCCTCGTCTTCCTCATTCTCTGCCTCTTCACTGCTGTAGCCATCTTCTTCCTCACTGCATTCCTGCCAGAGGGACAATCCCAGGCTACTGAGACTGAGATGACCTCCTTGCCCCCTCCCCCCAACTCATGCTCAGAACCAAGAGGCCCTGACTGAACATAGATCCTTAAAACACTGAAAGATGTAAATATATGATCATGATGGAAAAATGTGGAGGACGGGAGAGAGGACTAGGATGGATATAACTAATATCCTGAACTAGGTTCAGCGCTCACTAGCAGGAAACCTCGGGGAAGGCCAGAGCTGCTAGCCAAAAGCACCTTCCAGGCAACATGACCAGAAAATAAGTTGCCCAGAAAAAGAAACACCCAAATATCCAAAGTAACAACCACCAACTTCTTGTTCTCTCTCTAGGAGACAGACTCTGAAAGGCCAGAACTAGATCTGTTTGTTATAATGTCAACAAAGGAAGAGGTTAAGAGGGCTAATGGTTGGTACCCGTGTTGGTGGAGATAGTGAATTAAAAAAAAGCTTAGACTGTAGTTGGGGGATGATGTCAAAATAGGAGACAGAAAAGAGCAGAAAGCTATGCACGGCGACCAACCAGGCCCTCTCTACAATGTCAACGTCTATCTGCCCCCACTGGGCCCTTACCTCGCTGTCTTCCTCCTCCTCCTCCGCCTCATCTGACTCATCCTCACTGTCCTCAAAGAACTTGGACTTAGCAACTCGAGGCAGCTTGTCGGAGGCTGAAGAGCAGGAAGGCCCAGCCTCACCAGTGGGAGTGCCAGGCTCCCCACCTTGGCCTGCCTCAGTCCCACATTCCGAGTTGGAGGAAAGGCCCGTGTGAGCCTTGGCTGTGGGGCCATTTTCCTCTGAAGAAGGTTCCCTAGATGGGTCCCCAGGTCCTGCCTCCCCATTGAGGCCCTGGGACCCTGGTTCCTCGCCTGTCCCAGCTCCAGATTTGCTGTGGGGAGCACCCTTGTGACAGTTCTGCCCGTAGCGTGTCAGCAGCTCTTCAATAGTCATGGTAGCCTCTTCATGCAGCAGTGCAGCCTCCTCATTGTCCACTGCAGGGGAGAGGCTAAATCAGCACCCCATGCCAGACTCCTCATGGAATCAGTCCCTTACTACCTCCACAGCCCTTGCAACCTGAGTTCCAACTACCCCACCACCTCCCACTCCTAAGGCTCCTCTCACTTATCAAATCTCAGAAGAACAGCCCTTTGCTCCCTTTTCCTCAAGTAACATCAGCCTCCAGAGACTTCCTTTGGTCTTTGTCTTGCACTCCCTTCTTAGTCAAAGGAATACTAGTTACTATATGTGTTCCCTATCACCTCTCATTTTTTACTGGTAAGTTGGAAACTCTAATCTGGCTGAGGACCCAGGAAGTCCACAATGCTACTAGTCCAGGCCTAGGGCTCAGGCTTAATGACTGGCTGCTATGGCTAAAGGCAGCTCCAGTCTTAAAAAAAAGATCACATAAACATTAAATGAACCAGAAAGACCCAATCGCAATGACAAAAGATGATGTATATAAAAATGCTTACAACTACAACACTATGAACTCAACAAAGGTTAATCCTCTCTCTCCTTTTCATAACCACCTGTAGTACAGGAGATTCTTTGACATGAGGATTTCCCAGGTCCCTAGGAAGCCATCTTTCAGAACTGACACACAACTAATATGTATTAAAGAACAGTTCTTTAATATGCCGATTTCCTCTCAAACAAAAGATGCCACACTCACCATCATCTTCATCAGCTACTTTTTCTTTTTCATCCTCATCCTCAGTGGGTCGCCCTGCAATCTGTGCCAGCTCCTTAATGACTTCCTCAGTGGTCAGTTTGGCATCGATAGCCAGGAAGGCATCTTCCAAAGCCTGAATATAATCAAACTAGTATGAGGCAAGTGTAGGAAGAAGTACGCGGGTACAAAATGAACTGCCTATACATAAGCCTGGGCACGAGGATGAGATGCAAATTAGAGTGTGATCCACCAAGCTGTGAGACACTCACAGACAAATAAAAAACAGTTTAGAGACTTAGGAATCAATAAGATAGCTCTAAAAAGGATCAAGTGGGAATAAGCTCATTTTAGGTACAGAATTCTTTAAGAAATACAGTAAGAAGAAGCGGGGTGGCAATGAAAAAGGAAAAGCCAAGGACTGGAAAAAAAGGGAAAGTCTGCAGAAATGGAGAATGAACAGTGTGGGAAGACAGACCTTCTGTAGCTTGCCTTCTTTGTAGGCCTTCTGATCTTTGATGATATCAGGAAGATATTTGGCACAGTACAAGGCAACTTCCTCCCCTAGAACAAAGGTAAAGTCACCCAGAGCATAGCTTCGCACACATAGAAAGTGATATAATATCAGCACACCAGTCTAGGGTGAATCCCAAGGATTGAGGAGATGAATATCTTAGCACAACTGAAACCTATTTAAAAGACAATGTTTTCGGAAGTTCTGACCAAGAAAATGGATTTCACCGTCACCCCTCTCAGGGCTATATTAATATATCCCATGTCTTTTCTCACCTGTATACTTAGTTTTCAGTGAAAAAGAGATAAATGCTAATGTAAGGAAGAGGCTTCTTGGATTAAAACAAGGCCTGGTGAGATTAAGAACCAATACACTATCCTCCTGGGAAGGAAGAATGGCAGAATAGAGAAAAACAGCACTAGGCAGGAAATTATATCCGAGGACCAGAACCCTGGAAAGTAAAAGAACAAAGGACCTGGAAGTGGGGTCCTAGAATGTTACCATATGATCTGCTAAAGTTACCTCCATGTCCATCGTAGACAGAAAACATAGCTGTCTCACTGTCCAGCTCAGGAATACAGTTGTGAGCATCCTAGGAAAAAGAACATAATCAGCATTTCTTAAGGTCAAAGGGTATTCTTCCTTGTGCACCTCAGGTCATTAAGGATTGCCTTCACACCTTAATCTCACTAACCCTTCCCTGGCTGACCTACATGGCCTAGAAATAAGAAAGGAAGATGGGATGATAAATAAGAACAGTACACAGGAGGGAGAAAGGAAGGGAAGGGGAAAAAGGAAAAGGAAGGAGGGAGGGAAGAAGGGAAAGAGATGAATCAGGTCACTACCTCTGCAGTCTAGCAGCCTCAGCCTAGGAGATCTCAGTCCAGATGGCAGAATGTTTGGCTGTTGGAACTCTAGACCTGACCCTTTTGGATTTGTGGCAACTATGGGAAGAACCAGAATAAAGGATCTTTAAAGTCACTTCCAGACCCATTCTATGAATCAGTGAACTCGAAGAAAATGTTAGGGAAGATAGCAAAAAGCGACCTGAAGGCATTACCAACCTAAAAAGTTTCTAGGAGAATCCTAAGACAGCCTGAGTGAAAGCACTAG
The DNA here is from genome assembly GCF_002837175.3 of Physeter macrocephalus. NCBI lineage: Eukaryota > Metazoa > Chordata > Mammalia > Artiodactyla > Physeteridae > Physeter > Physeter macrocephalus. Next base: position 45,898,251 of record NC_041225.1, read on the forward strand.
AAATTGGTAAAGCTACATACACTTAATACTCCCCACCCCCCAAAAACCACCATCTAAACAAATTACTCCCCTTTTCTCTTAAAGTTTAACTCATTTAAGAAGTTACCCCCAAGGCTAGGCGGAGGATATATTTACAAAAGAATATCTTTCCAACAAATAGTCATTAAACTACACTGTGTGTAGTACTTGTTAACTGGAATTTACAATGCCCCATTAAATCAGCCATCCCATCTCCTATCCCCAGCTGGAACTGAGTTACCATTTAACTCTGAAGGCACAGCACACCTGAAGAGAAATTTGCAATGGTCCTGCTACACGAACATTTTATTTGGAGGCTGGGCTTGATCAAATTCTTCTATTAATAAAACTGCCACCCCAAACTAGTATTACTGGCTAAGCCAAAGTTCAGGCAAGACTGTCACACATAGATAAAAGGGAACCGCTGCTTACCCTGCCCCATCTTGGAAAACAACCCAACCTTCCTTTCAGGTATTCTCTACAGACCAAAAGGATATAATTAGCTACTTACTTTGATTAATTAGTAAAGTTAATAGTTCTCCTTTGTCTTTCAGGTATTAGTATTTAAAAATTTCTAATTATATTGATAGTCAGGAGACCTGAGTGTAGTAGTTCTGTTGTCACTAAAATAAGACTATTCCTTCATTATATAAGTCTAGAATAGAAAACTTAGGGGACTTCCCTAGTGGCGCAGTAGCTGAGAATCCGCCTGCCAAGGCAGGGGACACGGGTTTGATCCCTGGGCCGGGAAGATCCCACATGCCATGGAGCAACTAAGCCCGTGCACCGCAACTACTGAGCCTGTGTGCCGCAACTACTGAAGCCCACACACCTAGAGACCATGCTCTGCAACAAGAGAAGCCACCGCAACGAGAAGCCTCTGCACCGCAACTATAGAGAGCCCATGCGCAGCAAAGAAGACCCAACTCAGCCAAAAATAAATTAAAAAAACAAAAAACCAAAAACTTAGGGTTTTAAAGTAGGAAAGGAGAGCACTGAAAAGGAGTTACTCTTTCTTGTATTTCCCTCTGACTGTCTCCAGGAGAAAGTGCCCCAGAAGCTAATGGGCGTACACAGAAGACCTTTGATGGCCTATCTATGGTCATTGATACAACTGCCTCTTAGCCTCATCCCCAGGATCTAGAAGAACACCACACACCAAAGGTCATCTTCCTCTCTCCCTCTTCCAACCGCTCTACCACCAACTACACTGACCTCCCATCCCTCTAGACCAGGGTTTATCTTACTGGGCCTTCCTCTCCTATCACCAACATCTTAGCACTTTCTTGCCTTTTATGATTGTCTTTTACCACAGCATCCTTTACAGTGGTTCTCAGACTTTAATGTGCCTAAGAATTCATTTGTTCATTCATTCATCAAATATCTGAGTACCTATTATGTGCTAGTATGTGTTCTGGGTGCTCCGGATATATCAGTGAACAAAATAAAGAGCCACACTTCATAAAACACTTATATTCTAGTGAGGGATATAGACAACAAACACAATAAACAGGTAAATCATATAGAATGATGGCATAATTCACATAGAAAGATGGTAGTGCTATGAAATAAAGAAAAAGTGAGAAGGGATGGGTTGGATGACAAAAGCAGTGAGAGAATCGGCATGAGACACAGTATAGCACAGGTATGCTAAACCCATAAGAAACTGTACCTCAGCTGTCACTACCTTGGTCATGCTGTGAGTGTCTGATTAGTTTCAGCAAAACAGTTGTGTCACATTAATGTTGATTTTAATTCTGTTGATTTTGTAGTTTGGTTTGTTGGCATGTAATTTATGTCCAGTTCTATGTTTGTATACATATAAGTAACATTACATTAAAATCATTTCAGTGAATACTGGAGATCCACAAATATTGCTTTCCTTAAAAAAAAACAAAACACAAACAAAAAAAATCCATGGAAGATCTCCAAGATATTTTGTTAAATAAAACAAAGTGCATAATGATATATTTAGTAAGCTGCTTTCTGTATAGGAGGGAGCATAGGAATAGACATTTGTCTTCTCATACTTTAATACTACAAGGACACACAGAAAACTAATAAAAGTAAACTGTGGGAGGGCATGAGGGTGCAGACAGACTGATGGGAGCAAGACTTAACCATGGGAATGTTTAGCTTTTTCAAAAGTAAATGAAATGTCTTTTTAAAAAGACTCAATATATGCTAAAATTTAAGAGGCTGGTCCAACTAATTTCACTTCTTTGGTGGATGAGAGAGGAGCACTCTTCCTGTCCACTGCTTCACAGTGGAACAAGAGTCAACTGGTCTTTCTCTGTCCTGCAACATACTCTAAATCACAGCTGTATCATCTTTTTTAAATAAATCTTTATTGGAGTATAATTGCTTCACAATACTGTGTTAGTTTCTGTTGCACAACAAAGTGAATCAGCCATATGCATACACATGTCCCCATATCCCCTCCCTCTTGAGCCTCCCTCCCATCCTCCCTATCCCACCCCTCTAGGTCATCGCAAAGCACCCAGCCGATCCCCCTGTGCTATGCTGCTGCTTCCCACCAGCCAACCATTTTACATTCGGTAGTGTGTATATGTCGATGCTACTCTCACTTCGCCCCAGCTTCCCCCTCCCACCCCATGTTCCCAAGTCCATTCTCTATGTCTACCTCTTTATTCCTGCCCTGTAACTAGGTTCATCAGTACCGTTTTTTCTTTTTGTTTTGTTTTAGATTCCATATATATATATGCTTTATCTTACCGTATTTGTTTTTCTCTTCCTGACTTACTTCACTCTGTAAGACAGACTCTAGGTCCATCCACCTCACTACAAATAACTCAATTTCGTTTCTTTTTATGGCTGAGTAATATTCCATTGTATAGATGTGTCACATCTTCTCTATCCATTCATCTGTTGATGGACATTTAGGTTGGTGTACTATTTCTTTTGAACCCACACCTCTATTTAAAAAAATCTTTTTGACTTCTCATCTGTTCCTTACAAGATCATGTGACTTTGAAGCAGATCTAGCAACAGTGAACACAGGAAAAAATATTTAACCTCAATAGTAATCAAAGAAATAAACATTAAAAAAACAAGGAATTATCTTTTTGTGCAAATTAGAATGATGAAAAAGATTAACAGTATCCAATAATAATAAGAGTGAAGATAAAAACACATTCTCATGTACTCTGATCAAACAGGAATATAAATTACTAGTTTTCCTGGAGGACAATTTGGTAATATGTACCACAATGTGCATGTCTTTTGATCTAGTAATTTGACTTCTAAAAGTTTATTTTATGGGACTACTGACACAGGAAAGAAAGATATGAAGAATGTTCATTACAGCATTACTTATAATAAAAAACAATTATAACCATCTAAATTTCCATGAAGAGATTAGATTACAAACAGTACATCCCTCCAATGGAATATATGCAGCTGTTAGAAATGATGAATATGTATTCATTTAGAAATGAGTTCACAATATATTGTGATAAAAAGCAAAAAACAGGGCTTCCCTGGTGGCGCAGTGGTTGGGAGTCCGCCTGCCGGTGCGTGGGGCGCGGGTTTGTGCCCCGGTCCGGGAGGATCCCACGTGCCACGGAGCGGCTGGGCCCGTGAGCCATGCCCGCTGAGCCTGTGCGTCCGGAGCCTGTGCTCCACGGCGGGAGGGGCCGCAGCGGTGAGAGGCCCGCGTGCCACAAAAAAACAAAACAAAACAAAACAAAACAAAGCAAAAAATAGGCTTCCCTGGTGGCACAGTGGTTGAGAATCCGCCTGCCGATGCAGGGGACGCGGGTTCGTGCCCCGGTCAGGGAGGATCCCACATGCCGCGGAGCGGCTGGGCCCGTGAGCCATGGCCAATGAGTCTGTGCTTCCGGAGCCTGTGCTCCGCAGCAGGAGAGGCCACAACAGTGAGAGACCCGCGTACCACAAAAAATAAATAAATAAAGCAAAAAATAAAGTATCTATGTATATGTTAGAAGTCTGTAAGATCACACATCAAACTTAGTGGAGGGTGAAATCTGAGTAATAATTATATCCTACTTTTCAAGATTTTTATTTTATTTTTTTATTTTTTGCGGTACGCGGGCCTCTCACTGTTGTGGCCTCTCCCGTTGCAGAGCACAGGCTCCGGACGCACAGGCCCAGCGGCCATGGCTCACGGGCCCAGCCGCTCCACGGCATGTGGGATCTTCCCGGACCGCGGCACGAACCCGCGTCCCCTGCATCGGCAGGCGGACGCTCAACCACTGCGCCACCAGGGAAGCCCAAGATTTTTATTTTTATACAATTAGCCATATCATTCCATTCTGAATAATGACCACAACAAAAGAAACCTGTGATTGTCCTTAAGCTGCCAAGCTACCATATACTGTGTGATCTCTGGTCAGCTCTCTATTGGTGTGCCTCAATTTTACCCTCTATAGTATGGAATAAGAATATCTACATTATTCATATCATCACAGGACTATCATGATGATGACATAAAACATGTAAATATTCTTTGTAAACTGGAACGTAATATATAAGTATATATATTCTGCTCTGAAATTTAGTACCTGGTTCACATTTGTCTTCTCTACTCTTTTTCTCAAAGAGGAATGCCCACAATAAAGACTCATCGTATGCCTTGAGGTCTCAGTTCCTAGAACCACTCCACATTACCTTCTCCTCCACTTCTTGGTGAGGTTTTGGATCTATATCACTTGGAACTGCTCTACCTTCTCTAAGCACTTCAATTTTCCCCTTGTATCTTCAATCACAGCTTCCATACCTTTACCTTTGGCTGTCTCTCTGTCCTTTTCTGAGTCAGAGCTAAGTATTGCATATTTCAACTCTGTCTCTTAGCAATCTAGAAAAACTCATCCAACCTTGTATAACCCGACCAAATGCTTTCTTCACACTTGAATCAGAGCCACTAAGTATCGCTAGTCATAAAATGTCATGAAATCATGTTGATTGTGGTGACTACTTCCATTTAGCATTTTTTTCTCTATTCTCCATTGACTCTTAAATATATTAACCACAGTCAGTCACAAACCTTTCCCACATTATTCAAGCTCTCAATGTTATTTTCCTTTCACTCACAGCAGGTGAGCTAACCTCTTACTTAGATCAAGGTCTTATTTCAAGATCTACCTCATCTTCCCTATTCTAACTCAAAATTTCTCTATAGCTGTATCTAACATCTCCTTCACTTCTGCCTCAGAAGCAATATTTCTCTCTTTCTAAAATAAATTTATTTATTTATTTATTTATGGCTACGTTCGGTCTTCGTTGCCGTGCACAGGCTTTCTCCAGATGTGTCGAGTGGGCTTCTCACTGTGGTGGCTTCTCTTGCTGCGGAGCACTGGCTCTATGTGTGCAGGCTTCAGTAGCTGTGGCACGTGGGCTCAGTAGTTGTGGCTCACGAGCTCTAGAGTGCAGGATCAGTAGTTGTGGCACACGGGCTTAGCTGCTCCACGGCATGTGGGATCTTCCCGGCTCAGGGTTTGAACCCGTGTCCCCTGCATTGGCGGGCGGATTCTCAACCACTGCACCACCAGGGAAGTCCCTCTCCTCTCTTTCTAGATTAACATTTCCTCTTAAACTCAAACCCTTCTCCTTCAAGATCAAACTTCACGAAGCAGGCAATCACTATAACAGCAATCCAAATAGCCATTTTGCAGGCTTCATTCTCCCCAACGGCAGTATGTAATTAAATAGTACAAACCATGTCAGCTCTCTCAAAAGTTCTCTTGGGTTCTGTGAAGAACTGTAGTTCTATACCTCCCATTGCCTGTTTCTACAGGATATCCCTTCTCCACCTCAAACTTAACGTATGTAAACAGGAACTTAGCAGTCTCCAAAAAAATCAGAGCTTTCCCTTCATGTCTTATTTCTGTCAATGGAATCTTAACTCTCCTAGCAACACCTAATATCAGTCCTCCTTGACTTGCTGGCTGTCTTCCACCAACCATTACTGAGTCCTGCTGACTTTTCCCTCATAACTGTGATCCTGGATTACTTTATTCTTAATGGTATTTTAACTCCTCTCCTGTCTCTATTCTCTGCCCCCTGTAATCCAGCCTACATACATCCAGCTGCCAGATTAGTCTCCCTAATATAACATTTTATTGCTAGGCCCTTCAATGGACTCTACTGCATTCGATTAATTCCATACAAGTTACTGGCAATTTAAGGCACTCAGTAATCATTCCTATTCATCTCCATAACCTAATCTCTTTAACTCATACCATTCCCCCAAAGAAACTACTCTTGACACTCTTGATACTGAACACCCTACCCCAGCAAAGTAGTAAGCATGCCTGCTTCAGTCTTTCCTCCTATCCTTTCTTCTAATACTTTTTCTTCTCCCACTTTCCTCCTCCCCATTTGTTACCATTTATACTCTTTCCTAAAGGTCCAGTTAGTCTCACCATCTCCAAGAGATCTTTCTTCATCACACCAATACTCTGTGATCACTCCCCACCCAAACTCTTTTAATATTTATTGCTTCTACCAATAATTTGGCATTCAGCATATGCTATCTTGTATTGTTATCCAACATTGCATAGGGGAAAAGGGAGTCCTAGGTCCAAAACAGCATGAAAACAGACTGTCTTAAATTTCTTTACAGCGCTGGGGCCTAACAGTATGTTCTGTAACACAGCAAGATGTTTGTTTATGATGGTGAGTTCCCAGCTGCCTCAGAACAAATATCTTAGGGATACCTCCTCCTTCATTTACTACCCAAAACCTAAAGTTGTATCATAACACAATAACCACTGAGATGGTATGAAAGAAATGATGCAGAATACACAGGTCACCTGAATGAGGGCTCTTAGGTCTTGCCTTACTAAATTATATATCACACAGCGCCTTCTGACCTTCTAGACACCAGTGGATCTGCTATTAATAAAGACCTGGTTATTTTTCCTGATGTCAATTTCCTAAGGTTACAAATACATCCACAAAGGCTCCTGTGTCACTTGATCAATCATTTAGGTTTATGATACTTAAATGTATCTAAATCTTTGCAATTCAAGATAAAAATTTTGAAGGTGGCTGGAAAGGAAACTACATTTTTGGTTTTAAAAAGTCATGTATTACTGTCTGACTTTTAAAATTATATGCATGTATTACCACTGTGCTATAGACTGAATGTTTTGTGTCTCCCTAGCATTCCTATGTTGAAACTTCATGGCCAAAGTGATGGTATTTGGAGGTAGGGCCTTTGGGAGGTAATTAAGTCATGAGGGAGGAGCCCTCATGAATGAAATTAGTGTCCTTATTATAAAAGACCCCAGAGAGGTCCTCTGCCTTGTGAGGACACAGCTAAAACACAGCCACTATGAACCAAGAAGTGGGCCCTCTCCAGACACCTTGATCTTAAGCTTCCCATTAGGGTCTCAAAGAGATATTTACACACCCATGTTCATAGCAGCTTTGTTCACAAGAGCCAAAAAGTAGAAAAACTCACGTGTTCATCAACAGATGAATGGATAAACAAAATGTGATACATACATACAAAGGAACATCATTAAGCCTTAAAAAGAAAGGAAATTCTGACACATGCTATAACATGGATGAACGTTGAGGACATTATGCTATGTGAAATAAGCCAGTCATAAAGACAAATCTGTCTTTATATGAGGTACCCAGAGTAGTCAAATTAATAGAGACAGAGAGTAGAACAGTGGTTGTCAGGGGCTGGGGGAAGGGGGAATGGGGAGTGGTTTAATGGGTATAGAGTTTCAGTTTTGCAAGATGAAAAGAATTCTGGAGACTGGTTGCACAACAATGTGAATTTACTTAACGCTACTGAACTGTATGTTTTAAATGGTTAAGATGGTAAATTTTATGTTATGTGTATTTTACCAAACAAACAAACTTCCTACAAAGAAAAGCCCAGTCTCAGATGGCATCACTGGTGAGTTCTACCAAATATTTAAAGACTAATTAATAGCAATTCTTCACAAACTCTTCCAAAATACAGAAGACGGGGTGACACTTCCCAACTCATTCTATGAGGCCAGTATTATCCTGATACCAAAACCAGACAGACATCACAAGAAAACTATAGACTTTATATCATTAAGATAATAATACTCATCAGTACATCTACAAATTCAGAACAATTCCTATCAAAATCCCAGATGCCTTTTGTACTGAAACTGACAAGCTGTTCCTAAAGTTCATATGGAAATACAAGGGACCCAGAAAAGAAGAAACAAGAAAAAGAACAAAGCTGGAAGACTCGTACTTCCCAACTTCAAAACCACAAAGCTACAGTAACCAGGACAGTGTGGTACATAGATCAATGGAATGGAATTAAGAGTCCAGAAATAAACCCTCATATTTATGGTCAACTGATCTTAAACAATGATGCCAAGATAATTCAGAAAGGGAAAAGAATACGCTTCTTAACAAATGATGGGGACTTCCCTGGTGGTCCAGTGGTTACGAATCTGCCTTCCAATGAAGGGGATGCAGGTTTGATCCCTGGTCAGGGAACTAAGATCCCACACGCCGCAGGGCAACTAAACCCTGAGCTGCAACGCCCTCGCACTCTAGAGCCCATGCGCCACAACTAAAGAGAAGCCCGCACACTGCAACGAAGATCCTGCGTGCCGCAACTAAGACCCGATGCAGCCAAATAAATAAATAAATACCTAAAAAAAACAAAAACAAACGACGCTGGGACAAACACATATCCAGATGTAAAAGTTTGAACTTGGACCCCTTCTCTACGCTATACACAAAAATTAACTCAAAATGGATCACAGACCTAAATGTAAGAGCCAAAACTATAAAACTCTTAACAGATAAATTGGACTTCATCAAAATTAATAACTTTTGTGCTTCAACGGACACCAACAGGGGCTTCCCTGGCAGTCCAGTGGTTAAGACCCTGCACTTCTACTGCAGCAGAGCAGGGGTTCGATCCCTGGTTGGGGAACTAAGATCCCACATGCTGCTCAGCATGGCCCCTCCGAAAAAAAAAAAGGACAAAGGATCTGAACAGCCATTTCTCCAAGGACACAGAAATGACCAATAAGCACAAAGAAAAATGCTCAAACATAATTAGCCATCACGGAAATACAATAAAACCCACAATGAAACACCATTCCACACCCATCAGAATGGCTATAATTGGAGGAAAAAAAAAAAAGATAACAGGTGTAGGGAGGAGGTAGAGAAACTGACACCCTCATATACTGCTGGTAGAAATGTAAAATGGCGCAACCGCTTGGGAAAATAGTTAGGCAGTTCCTCAAAATGTTAAACGTGGAGTTACTATATGACCCAGCAATTCTACTCCTAGGAATATACTCAAGAGAATTAAAACTTATTTCCACACAAAAATTTGAACATGAATATTCATAGCACCATTATTCATAATAGCCAAAACGTGGAAATCCAAACCACCATCAACTGATGGATGAATAAACAAAATGTGCATACAATGGAAGATTATTCAGCCATAAAAAGAAATGAAGTACTGATTGATTCATGATACAACCTGGATGACCCTTAAAAATGTTGTTTAGGGGCTTTCCTGACGCGCAGTGGTTAAGAATCCGCCTGTCAATGCAGGGGACACGGGTTCGAGCCCTGGTCCGGGAAGATCCCACATGCCACGGAGCAACTAAGCCCACGTGCCACAACTACTGAGCCTGCGCTCTAGAGCCCGCGAGCCACAACTATTGAGCCTGCACGCCACAACTACTGAAGCCCGCGTGCCTAGAGTCTGTGCTCCGCAACAAGAGAAGCCATCGCAATGAGAAGCCCGTGCACTGCAATGAAGAGTAGCCCCAGCTCACCGCAACTAGAGAAAGCCGGCCTGCAGCAACAAAGACCCAACACAGCCAAAAATAAATAAAAAAATTTAAAATATATATATATAGTTTAGTAAAAAGCAACCAGACATAAAAGGTGACATATTTATATGAAATGTTCAGAATAAACAAATCCATAAGACATAATGTAAATTAGTGGTTGCCAGGGGTTAGAGGAGGGGGGATAGGGAGTGACTAATAATGGCTACAAGATTTCTTTTTCAGGTGATGAAAATGTTCTAAAATTAATAGTGGTGATGGCTGCGCAACTCTGTGAGTATATTAACTATTGAAATGTACACTTTAAATGGATATGGTACCTGAATTATATCTCGATACAGTTGTTTAAAAAGGGACCTGTATATACATTTTCAAGTACTATGCATGATTAAAAGTTGACACACTCCATCTCTGAACTAGACTTAGAGGGAAACAGAAAACAACTCCACTGGAGTTGGTACTCAGTTTACAGTGTGTCATTAAACATCAGTGATGCTTTCAGTTCTAAAGATTTGTGCTTCCAGACAGCACAATTTTAATGGCAGCTAACAGCGGCAAGAACTGCTGATCAGATCTGTCAAATTTCTACACTCAAATTCAAGCCCTTACCTCTCAAAGTATAATTCCAAGATGGTAACCCAATAGAGGGTCAGGGGTTCAGAAGCAGTATTAACTGCAAGGGGATTGGGCAACAGAAATAATGTAAAATAATCTTGAAATCTTGAGAAATAAGTTCTGACTGTAACTTACAGTTGCTTAAAAACTTATGAAGGAATAGTATAGTAGAAAACAATTTCTCCATATTAATGGACATACATTTGATATCATTTCATGCTAATTTTGAATTGTAAAGAATAGGAACTGCATGCTGATCAAAAAGAATGCCCTTTTATAAAAGTTGCTTAACTGTATCCTAGACAAAGGAATTCTGATCTGGTTCAGTAAGTAAAAAGTGCTTTAAGCTACAGATGAGACACTAATTTGAGGTACAAACAATAAATGCTCTTCAGCCTCAGATGCCCTCTCTCAAGTGGAACCCCACAGCATGCTTGTGGAATCTCATTTTATATATCCCCTATTAATATAATGATTAAACTGTCATGCATGTATCTTTAAGAATTTTCTGCTCAACATTATCTACATTCAATTCTAGATGACCCTCTGTGACCACTAATAAGCCAGCTTCTATATGGCAATAAACAGCTAACCTACTCAAATTTATACTTTAGGTATTGATGCTGCCTTTAAAAGGGACAAATAGGGCTTCCCTGGTGGCGCAGTGGTTGGGAGTCCGCCTGCTGATGCAGGGGACACGGGTTCATGCCCCGGGACAAATATAAGATATATATATATATGTATATATATATATATATATACATACATACATATACATATATATATATATGTATCTCCTAATTCCCCACAGGAAGCAATTTTGTCGCTTCCAGAGAACCTCATAACCCAAAACTAAAAGTACTCTAGTCTCTTTGAGACTACATCAACTAAAACTGTTTTCAGATTGGACTTCTCATTAGACATCAGAAACTCAGAGCCTTTCCATATATATTTCTCAGGCACCCTTCCACAACCTACCTGTTAACCCCCAAAATACATACCTCAACCAGCTTGAGGGTCCCTCCAAACCATGGAGAAGGAAGAAGGGAAGGGAACATCAACTGTGGTATTTTGATTACCCCTCCTCAAAACACCCTGGTTCCACAGCAAGAGGGGCTGGAGAGAGGCAGAAAGTATAAAATGCCAGCTATTGATAGTTGCCATTCTTGCCTCAGGAGAAGGGATAAAACAGTACTCTCTAAGGCTGACTATACATCAGTCAGGATTTCAGTAACCTTTATAATGTGTATGGGTGTGATAAACTTACCTCAACTAAATCATTAGGACCAGGCAAATAAGGTGAATAGAATTAATAAACTGGTGAAATTCAGCCCTAAAGGTTAAGAGGAACAGGAGTACACTTTCTGAAAAGGTAAGATTCACTCAAGAGGCTAGAAGTCAGTTCTTTTCTTGCCATAGCAAAGAAACTATGTTATACTTCAGGGAGAAAGGAAACAAAGCCAGAAGCCAAAGTATCAATGCAGCAGAACAGGATCCCAAACAGGACTTCAAGAAGATTTGATTGGGTATATTTAACTATCCAAACAAAGGGAAATTCAGAAACCGCATAATAAGATTTTAAAACCCTAAGTGGTTATCGCTCAGGAGGAAGATTAGGATCTAAGGAATAGTCTAGCAAGATCTCTACAAACCAAACAGCCCCTGATGAAAACAGTTATGTTCTAATTACCAGAGGAGAAACCAAAAATAAAGGGAAATGCCCTGCAGAGAAGAAGCAAACAGAACAGAATCACTGGGCAAAAGACTTGGAAAATTTATTATCCAAGCAACTCAATTCATAAAGAAAACTAGAAAGAGTAAAAAAGAAGTGGAACAACCACAGCAGAGAGGAAAGTGGAAAATATGGAATGAGAAACCCAAAGGAAAAGCCTTATTGTAACATGAGATAGTCACCTCAAATCTTACAATATTAACAGAAAATGCCATAGAACTGGCACCTCCAAATTACCAACTAACCCAAACCCCAGATTGACAATGAAGCTACATACAGATATTTCTACCAGCCAGACAATTACATTTACCAAGCACCCGGTAAACTCAATACTGTGCACCATAGAGAAATATAAACGCTTTATTTCAGGTTGACACAGATGAGAACAGTGTGTAGTATAGGTCTTGAACAATTTTCATCCTACAGATTCTTTCCACCAACGCACAAGTATCCTAATCTCTCTGGGCGTAGGTTTTTGAGCTGTAAAATGTGGTGAGATAAACTATATAGGATCCTCTCCATTCCTGAGATTTTAAGCATATGATAAAGTCTGCCGTGGGTATAAAATTTGAGTCTGAGAACAAACCATTTAAGTTTATACTGTCATTCCAGAGCTAACCACAGGGAGGAGTGAGGGATTTGAAGAAATTCCCAAGGGAGACTTTTGGCTGTTACCTGAAGCCCACCTAGTCAGTGGATAAACCTTCAATCCCAGACATAATTAGAGCATTTCCCTGGCTCATCTGCCTAGACCTCACAAAACTCTTCACAAAAACACGTCTTACACATGTCTTTCTTCCTTTCCCTCCTACCATAGTTTTCTCTGTTCTCCTTTGTAGTTTCACACTCATTTGCCCAACACTACTCCTTTTTATCCAGAATTTTTCCATTTTTCCCTTTTATCGATAGTAAATTTTTCTATAAAAGAAAAATCAGTTCTCTGCAGGTTAAGAAAAAAAAGTTGATGAAATGATTGAAAATCAAGGAAACTATAAACTACAACAAGCACAGGCAAAATGACAATTACTAAGTTTTAGAGAAATTCCGAGTGAGAAAAAAAAAATCAGGCATAATTTAAAAAGAAATTATAGTGACTGACACAGTTCAAGGTTTCCAAAGGCCAAGAAAGGCCCTGAAAAATACAAACGAGTGACAATTCTTGGAGGTCAAGTCAAACCTCTGAAATTAACATGGGGTGCCCAGGGCCAGGCATCTAGGTGTTAAGATTTTGAAGCGGACTATATGCCTGGCTTCCTTTCCTGTCAAACTCCTCGTCCAAAGACGCCTCACGCATCACATTTTTTTTAAGTACAGTCATTCACATCTATCCGCCTCTCTCTAGCAAAAGTCAATGGATAAATAGCCCCTCTCTTCATCTTTACTCCCACATTAAACCTCACACCGTTTACGAGGCTGGAGGGTTGGTTTGTCACGAGAGGATGGCGCGAAGGCACGGGGAGGTCGGTCAGTGGGCGGAAGGTGCCTCTCCCCACATGGCCGAGCCCTCGCCGCCAAGCTGGCCACCGTCACACGGTCTCCTAGCACCGGCAGCTCCCTCTCGGCCCCGGCCCCGCTCTCGCTGTCGCCCCCCAATTTGCCGCTGAGGTCACAGGCTCTCGATTCGGACCCTTCCCCGGGGATGACCCCATCCCCCCCCCGGCTCCCTTTCTCCGTCGGGTTCCCGCCCTACAGCCGTCAGCCTATGGGCCCCTCCCGCCTCACCTCCATGGAGACGCGCCAGCCTTGCATGGCGGAGAAGCCGTAGGGCAGCGGCAGCCGCGAGGCGCCGACGCCGTCCCCGGAGCACTTCACCGTGTTGGGCTGGGAGAGGTAGGCACCCATGGCGGCGGCTGACCGGCGGCCTCAGGGGCAGGCGAACGGAGCGCGACCCGTGCCGGCGCCGGAGCCGGAACCCCGGGTGCGCGCGTGGCAGGAGCGGGCCCGGCTGCGCGGCCGACGCAAGGTGCAGGTGAAAGGCGCGAGGCGGCCCAGGAGGCGGTAACGGGACCGGAGCAGAGAGGGAGCGGAAGCGGAAACGGCGCCGCTTCAGACCCCGCCCGGCCGGCGCGGCGCTGCGCTGCGGGTAGTCATTTCCTTAGCAACTCGCCCCGCCCACGGAGACAACGGCCCGCCCAACCGCCCTCCCGCGAGATTGGCGCGGCCACGCCCACCAACGGCCGCGGCCTCCTTGGGGCAGTCTGGGAGGTTGTTCCTCGCCAGTATCTCTCCCCAGTTGTACCCCACTGTCCCCCGCCTTCGCTCCCCTACCGCGGCCTCTCGCGTTTTGTCTGAAGCTCTTTTGTGCGGGACCTGGCACTTCCGGTTCATCCTCCAGCGTGTCAGCTTACTCTCCACCGCGCCCTCAGACTCCCTCAAACCCCGCCCCGTACGGTTCAATTAAAGTTGATTAGTGTTCTGAGCGCAAGAAGTACCCTGGCCAGGCTTTGTGAGGCCTATGCGAGTAGGATGTGAGAGAGTCTTTCTGACAAAAGAAAATGAAGACCTCGATCTGTGACCCAGTCTATGCTGGTCGAGAAATCTTCAAAGGAGAGTGGAAGAGCTGTTACTTGACGTCCTCAGGATGCCCCAGGCGTGCGTTATACCAGGGGGAGAAGGGAATAATGTTACAAGGTTGCAGGGGTGAAGAAGGAAAGTAAACTGCTTTGGTGAGGGTTTTTGAGGAAGCGATCTGGCCTCGTTGGAAATTGATTTTAAGTGGTAATATTAGGATAGGGATGGTCGCAAGCGCCAAAATGGGTGACTTGGACTTCACTGCTATCCTGGTGTAGCACTTGGGGATTGTTGGGCTAGTCTTCGTGTACAGTGTAGACTGGAGGGAGAGTCTGGAAACTAACTGGTTAAAGGGCTCTTAATCTAAGCATGGGACGAGAAGGGCAAGGACTAATGTGGGTGGCAATGGGAACAGAGATAAAGGAACAAATTAGACAATAAGAAATGGACAGGATTTAGTAACAGATTGGATTCAGGGGGTGGAAGAGAAAGGGAAAATTCTCAAAGGATAAGCAGATTAATTCTTTTAAAATACAAAGATCGTGGCTTCCTCCTACTCTTCAGATAGTCCAAATTCCTTAACGTAGTTTACCAGACCCTTCATGCTTGAAAGGCTTCTTCCATGTCTCTCCCATTCCTCTCCATTTCCGCTACCCAGTGCTTCAGCAATATGTCTTTGGGTTCCTCCATGCTTTCTCTTCCTATGCTTTCACCCATGGAACATACCTCCTCACCCACCCACCCTCATCATTACTACCTTCAGGAAGTCTTCTCTAATATCCCTACAATGGTTTGGGTCCCCACTTGTGTGTCTTTCCTGACAGACTATAAGCCTTTAGGAAGTCAGAAACTGTCAAACTTACTGTTGTATACCCCAGCATCCCTAGCACAATTCTTATCTGTGCTCAGTAGTATTTAAATATTTGTTGAATGAATGAATATCACCAAGGTTTTGACTCTGAATGACAAAAATTGGCAGAGCCGGTAACAGAAAATGGTGTGATGGGGGTGGGGGGCGGGGGTGAATGCTAGTTTGGGGAGAAAATGGTGCCGTTTGGTTTAAGGTGACAACTAGATATACAAACATTGCAAATATTGGCTTGAAGTTAGGCTATGAAGGTAGGAGGTGTTAATTAGGCCTGTTGGTTATCACGAACCTGGATAAGATCTCTTACCAAGGCAGTGTTAAAGGAGCATGAAATTACTCGGCCTCTTTTTTTATTTTTTTTAAATTTATTTATTTATGTTTTGGCTGTGTTGGGTATTTGTTGCTGCACGCGGGCTTTCTCTCTGCAGCGAGCGGGGGCTACTCTTCGTTGCGGTGCGCGGGCTTCTCATTGCGGTGGCTTCTCTTGTTGCGGAGCACGAGCTCTAGGTGCGCGGGCTTCACTGGTTGTGGTACGTGGGCTCAGTAGTTGTGGCTCGCGGGCTCTAGAGCGCAGGCTTGGTAGTTGTGGTGCACGGGCTTAGTTGCCCTGCAGCATGTGGGATCTTCCCATACCAGGGCTCTCACCCGTTTCCCCTGTACTGGCAGGCGGATTCTTAACCATTGTGCCACCCGGGAAGCCCTCAGCCTCTTTTTTTTTTCTTCTAAGAGTGGAATGTGATGTTGTGGAAAAAAAGTGAGAGTTTTGATATATATATATTACCTATGTGGTCTTTCACAAGTTACTTTTTCTCTCTCAGACTCAGTTCCTGATCTATAAAACAGACATACAGTATCTACTTTTTCGGATTGCTTTAAGGCTAAGAGGAGCTGAATATAAAATGCCAAGTTTACATAAATGTATTATTATTCTACCAAAAATCTACCATTCACTAGGTATACATATATACAAGCTAAATATGGAATGGAAATAACATTAAATTATGTTCACAAAAAAATAGAAGAAGGCCTGAAACAAAATGGGAGAAAAGCAGATAAGGAAAAAAGTGGGAAATAAAATATTATTCAAAAAAAAAGTGAGGCACTGGGAGGGCAGTGGTGCCTCTGAGAGAAGAAATGGAGATACTAAGGGGCTCATGGAAAGAGGTGGGAAAGAGACAAAGAATATGAAGGTTATCCTCTCCCTATTCCATCTCCATTTCCCCCAAACCACTACATTACACTTCTGAGGACACAAAGGTTTCATGCTTGGAGCAAAAAAAATTTTTTTAACTAAAAATACTCTAAAACACTGT
>NC_041225.1:45915613-45967248 GCF_002837175.3 Physeter macrocephalus
AGGGTGTGACGCCAAGGGGAAGCAGTGCGGAGAAGGGCTATTTAAAGGCATGATGCTACCAGCTGTTGTCAGTGAGTGCTTCTCAACGCGGATCCTCACCAAGTCAGCCCAGGGAGGGGAGGAGGAAGGGGAGAATGACAACTGGCTCCCATCCATTTATAGGTTTTCTTCTGAAGTGCTGTTTTCATTTATTTCAGTTTTTATCAGAGGAGATGGAGAGCTGCCCAGAGTATATTGCTTGCCAGTGGCACTAGTTGTCTGTCACCTTTTAAAAAACGCTTTCACCCAAAGACAAAGTGTATGGTAAGCTTTAAAAGTGTAAGCGTGTTACAGGGGGCTGGGGGAAGGTCTTCTCACGTCCCCCTTAACTGGCCAAAAGGGCCCTCAGGGAGAGAGGCCTTGAGTCAGTCAAGCTCCTCATTCTCCTCCCACTGGAAGAGAAATTATCTTTAGACCAAATTAGAGCTAAATACGCCTTAGGACAGCGTAAGGTTCTGACCCTCTTCACTGATCTCAGTCCCTTTGCCCTGGGTTTTATTTATTTTCTTGGCTGCGCTGTGTGGCATGCAGGCTCTTAGTTCCCCGACCAGGGACTGAAGCCGTGCCCCCTGCCCTGGGAGCACGGAGTCTTAACCACTGGAGCGCCAGGGAAGGCCCTTCACTCTGGGTTTTATAAGATCACAACTGCATCCAATCCCAGAGTCTCAGGTTCGCAGAATAAAACGTAAAGAACTGACCCCAGGCTGAGGCCAGGTAGGTTTTCCATGAATTGGAGGCAGGACTGGCTCCTGGCCTCAGCTCACAGGCACAGCAGGGGCAGAGTAGACAGACCCCCTGAGGCCAGGAATCAGGGTGCTGGGCTGCTCAGCAGGCCTACTTTTCTGGGCCTTGGGTCCAGGAGTAAGTCTCTTCCCTTCTCTGGGCACCAGATCCCTCATCTTCAGGGCAGGGACCTGTGCCTGATGGCCTCCAAGGCCCTGCAGGCTGGAGGCTGTGAAGGACACGGCGTGGACTCGAGGCCTGGCCCTGCTCTTTACGGGCTGTACCACCTGGGCAAGTGACTCACCGGTTTAGCTTTAATTTCTTCAACTATAAGAGGTGAGCCATGATGCCTACCTTAAAGGATAATCCTCATGAGGATTAAATGAGACGGTCCATGTAATAAGCACTTGGCCTGGTACCTGGCAAACTAGTTGATCAACAGGGGTCAGCTGTTACCGTGGGGACCCAGCTGGGTCTGAGGGGGAGAGGCGGACAGCCAGGGCGTGTGTGGCTGCAGAAGAGAAAAGCCCTGTGTGGATGGAGAGGTCCTATGGTCCTTGCTCCCGGTTCATCCTTTCCCCTGGGCCTTCCTGGATCGTTTTTCACGTATCGCATTGAGCTGGCAGCTGGAGGCACAGAGGTGGTCAGTCTCAGGATCGGACACCCAGCCAAAGTCGTTGGGACGCTGCGCACCTCTTGAAATGCAGCCCGGAGCTGCCGGAGACGAGCTCATGGTACCAGCGGGAGGCACCTGCGCCCCGGGCGGCTTCTGCTTGAACTGCTGCGTGTGCTCCTGTGTGTGGCTCTGGTCAAAAGCCTGGTCGGGGGGAGGTCGCAGCCGTGGACTAGATGGATGTTTAAGAGTCATGTGGCTCTGGCTACCCCAGATGGGGGTACTGAAGTGGGCCCAGTCCTCAAACAGACCTTCTTCCGTCCAGGCCAACAAGTATTATAAAGGGGAGGCGGTGGGGCAAGGGAAAAGAGCACTGAGCCAGGAGGCAGAAGACACGGGCTCTAGTCCGGGCCCTGGCTCGTTGGGTCATCGGGAGCTGGGCCTCCGTTTCCTCACCTCTAACAGGAAGATGGATACTTGGCAATCGCTAAGTGCCACCCAGTTATGGTTCTGAGACACCCACGTGACCTTGAGCAAGCCGCTTAACCTCTCCGTGTCTTGACTCTTCACCTGTTCAATGGAGGCACCAGCCAAGCCCAGGCCCCGACGCACTGTAGGTGATGGTGGTGAGGGGAGACGGTGGTCGCCTTATCTGGGATGCTTTTTCACAAACACGGCAGAGCTCCGAGCAGATGTTCAGGGAACCACAGGCAGCTGGTGAGAGGGAAGGAAGGCCTGTTCCTCTCGGCCATGTCTGCCCTCCAACTGAGAGGAGGTCCAGAGTCAGGGAGCTCAAACTAAGTTGTCAGGGGAAACAATGCCTGCAAAATCCAATCATCTATGTGTTCTGGGGAAGGGGCTCTGGGGGCACTAAGGAGAGTGGTGACAGGGAGCTGTCAGGAAGATCCTCAGAGGCCTTGAGATGAAGGCGGTTAGGAAACTTTCTTCAACAACTCTCATCAAAAGGGATTTTCCCCGCTGGAATGATAGGCCTTGATTTATTCAATGGACCTTTTCAAAAGAACAAAAATCCATGCAATCAACATCTGAACAATCGAATCAGTATGGCTTTAAGAACATGAAAACAAAAACAGAGAATAAAAAGCCCTAAGAGGCTGGAGACTCCGGGGGGGGGGGGGGGGGCGGGGGGAAGAGGAAGGAAGCCCATAAAGCAGATTAAACATCGCACAGGTGGCACTCACAACACTTTCGCGTGGGGCAGGAGGCAAGGTCCCATTCTGCAGGTGAGAAAACAGACGCTGAGCGAGTTAAGATACACCCTGACCCCAGTGTCACCGGAGCTCGCCTTGCTGCGGGAGCACGACGTCAAGGAGGAGACCCTGTGATCTTGCCGCCTTCAGCCTCATGCCCTTGGGGCCTTTTATTTGGCAGGAGCCTAAGCAACTGCTCTTTTCCCAAACTGGACTCAGTAGTCTCCTTCTGGGATTCCCAAATGCTTTTCTCTGGGCGCCCGTAAGATGAGCCCTACGATGCTTGCTGAGTCGGGCCAGGGTGGCGGTGGACAGGGCAGGGTGGGAGGAGAGGTTCGGGGACACGAACCTCCTCGTCAGGAAATCAAGGACACACAAATCAAGTCAGAATTCATTTTTGCAAATAGAGGCAAGTTCCCAAAGATCTAAGGCTCCTTTCTTTTTCCAGTTCTCTTCTGCAGCTGTGACTTCAACGGGCACATGTTTTTAATCAGTCATAAGCAAGCCGACTGTGGTCTGAAAATCAAAGCAGTCCTGTAAATAGTGTAAGACAAGTCCTGCTAATCATCCTTGTGGTCTTGCCTTGTCCCCGTTGTCCCGAACGGCCACTGTAAATACTGACTCATTGGTGGTTACTGTCCCCGTGGCAAAGGGGTCATCCTTATAATAGAATCTCTATAGAGAGAGCCGGTTCTGCCTCAGTGCCTGTCACCCCAAACCCTCCAAAGGCCACTGTGAAGACGGCCCATCCAACTCTGGGCGCCTTGGTAAGCAAGTGCCCGGCACGACGGGAGCTTATTTTGTAGCTGTGCCCTGAGCGATGTCAGCCTGGCTGCTGGAATGGGCTTTAGGAACAAACAAGTGGTTGTAACTGGTTCATGTGCCCAGTCTCCCTAAATGTGCCAACCCTTGAGCAGGCCTGGTTCATTTTCAGGGGGTCCAAGATCGCAAAACAAGGACACTAACACACTTGAGATGCAAAGGCTTGATATCCTACCGAGAACACGGTATCACACGCTCACAGCTTCGGGCAGAGGCCCTCGCCCTCGGCGGGAATCAATCTCCCCTCTGCTGGGCTCCATGGCGCAGTGGCCTCCAACCTCAGGCCCAGCCATGGTCCGCCTTGAGTTTGAGATGTTAGACTGGTGTCTAGGCTCTGTCTTACACAGCTGGGGCTCCTCGCCCGTGAGAAGGCTGAGACCGTAGTCTCAGTAGGTGTTGAATTAAATAAAATGCTGTTTTAGGAGGACTTCAACAAACAATCAACCGGGATCCATTTCTAGACATCAAAGTATCGGGATGAAATCTGGCTCCTTCTAAATCATAGGGTATTTGTCAATGCGTACTGAAATGATCACAATTACCTAGTGGTTCTTTCTCCTTCTGAGACTCTCCGAGGAGGCCTCCTGGAGCCGGGCCAGCTCCTCTGGGGCTTGAGCAGGGTGCAGCCAGCTTCTGCAACTGCAGGGCCAGGCCGTGCTCAGGAGTCGGGGTGGGGGGCTGTAGTCGCCTCTGCTCCCCGGGCGCCATCTGCTGCAGCGTCTGAGGGGCGGAGGCCACGTGGGCCAACTGGCCAAATGAGAGGGAGGGGCAGGGTAGTCCTCGTGGGCTCCCCCAGCCGCAGGGCTGCCTTCCTCCCCTGGGCTCCCAGCTCTGTCTGCAAGCGCCTGTCACAGTCCAGCCGTCCCCCGACGTCCCACTAGAAGCTCCTTCACGGCCAGCCCCGCTGCTCATATTCGGACATCTCTGCAGCCCAGCTTCAAGTCTAGAGCCCGACGCACAGCAATTCAACAAACATTTCTCGAACGACCGTGAAAGCTTGGCTTATTTAAAGATGTACTTTAGAACTATAAAAATTTTATAACAGAAAGAAACCTTAGCGGCCATATAGTCCGATCATTACAGGGAAGGGAAAACCAAGGGCTGGAGAAGTTGATGGTCCCTCTCATATGGCCTAGCTCTCCTCCGGAAGCCCCTTGAGGGCAGAATTTGGTGGTGGTTCACCCTTAGTGCCCCATGGTGCCCACCTTCCTTAGGGCCTGACAGCAGGAATGAATGAATGAATGCATGGCTGTCCCAAGGGGCTGCCCTAAGGCCCCAGAGCTAGTAGGCAGAATCTGAGCCCATCCTCCCTATCTCCTTACTCTCAGGCTGATGCTCTTTCCGTCGTGAACCTGCCTGATGAGAAGCTGGGAGGAGGGGGCAGCAGCGTGGCCACTGAGAAAGGCCGGCCCCCCTCTCCGCCGGGGGTGTGTGTCCGCTGAGATGATGCAGTGCACCTGGCTGGGCTAAGGCTAGGGCAGAGAGTGGGTAGGTGGGGCTAAGGAATATGGTGCTGCCTGAGGCCTGGGACCCCAGAGCAGAGCCACCGCCCTTTGCCCACCTTGTCTCACCATCTGCGCCTGCCTGGTGTGCCTCGGATGGCAGGTGCCTTGGCAACGGGCATCCCATGTTCTCTGCTGGCTCTGCCCAGGGCCGCACAGGTGGGAGCTCAGCCCTGGCTCTGCTGGTGGCCATGCAGATGCCTGTGGAGGGTCCTACTCACGCAGCTCACCTGCGCTGGACTGCTGGGGAGACGCCGCCGCCTGTCTGATGGCGGTGAGTCGCCGTCAGAATCACAGATTACCCTCCCCCCTTAATCAGCAACAGGGGAAAAACCAAAGGATGGCCCTCAAAGAGGAAGTGCTCGGGGTGCCAGGCGAGCTGACCATGCGTAGTGCGGGGCCTGGTCGTGCCCCAGCGGGGATGGTGCCTCCAGGCTTCCGCTCAGCATCGCCAGCCACCGGCCTGCACAGGACAGTGCCGGACCCCCGGAGGGCTTAGAGAACGCTTAGGAGATCAACTCTCTGGAGCATATGAAACAATCTTCTCCCCGCCAGAGAGTCTCTCTGGGGCTTTTAAGTATTGCTTGCCTGGTTGTAAACTGGGTATCTCCCAGCAGACTCTCAGCATCTAGAGGCCGAAGCTCTGTCTCCCAGCGCGGCTCAGGCCCCCGCCTGCTGCCTTCTGAGCGCAACCCCTGGTCACGCCCACACTCTGGGTGTTCGTCCTCCTAGCTGGGTGCTCACAGATACCCCTTGAAGACCTGGGGGAGGGGCAGCAAGGACGGCCGTGGTCCCTCTTCAGTCTAACCGCCCTGCCCTGCAGCTGAAATGATGTTCCCAGACGCCTGGCTCTCTGGGCTTACAGATGGAAAAGCAGCAATTCCAAAAGAAGAAACTACTGGATGGGAGAGGACATCCGAGGCCTACCCTCCCCGCTGGGGTGCAATGGCCTTAATGGGAACTTCAGGTGGGCTCCTGGGCTGGGAGTGTGGGCAAGTTCCACAGCAGGCTGGCAGGAGGCAGAACTTCTGCAGGTGGAGCGCCCTACGGGTCCTCTCAACCATGCTGAGGTTCATGGCCAAGATGGGGAGGGCCGCAGAAGCAGAGCTCACTTGCCCTGCAGGCCCGCAGGGCTCATTGCACCCTCTGCACGAGCACAGGGCCCGGCACGTGCTGGCGACAGCTGGCTGTGTGGCCACGTGCCAGTTACAGAGAGGGAGGGAGCGGGGAAAGGCCTGGAAGGAAAGGAAGGACATACATACAACGTGGATAAATGATATCCACACATGGTATGAAACAGGCTTGTTCGAACGATAGGTGTAATCCATTAGTGGGCTGTGAAATCAACCTAGAGGGTCCTGACCAGCATTAAAATAAAATGAAATCAAAATCAGAGTACATCCCATGTGGCAAGTAGAATTTTTTGTGTGTGAAACTTTTGAGGATGTACAATAAATGTCTTCCTGTGGATTGTGGTAAAAAGAAGGTCTGGAAGCCAGGAGTATAAAGGAAGGGAGGTGCCTACTACATGCTAGACTTCACGCTATTTGTTTTCATCTATACTATTTTACGTTTACTCCTCCTAATGGGCCTACTACCACGCAGGTATTAGTACAGGTTCCCCCCACCATCTGAAAGTAGAGCATTCCTATGAAACCTTTTGAAATGGCATAAAGCGAAGAAGCAATTAACTTAGGACACATCTTGCTAACGGATGCAAAAATAAAATGAGACAAAGCAAGATGCTCACAGACGCAGTTCAAAGCTATGGTGGCCTGACGCTGAGGTGCCGAGGGTGGGTCCTGGGGAAGGAGCTGGGCGGCGCCCCTCTGGCGGCTCGGGGTGCACGCTGCCTCTACAAGGGCTTTTGCCGCAAAACAAACGCTGAATGCTATTTTTGCTTTTTGCCTCTTTTGATAAAAGTGAACATCCTCTTTGGATGTCTTCTAGTTACTGAAAACAGGTACTGATGTAGGTCTTTTGTAAAAGCAAAGTGGCATAAAGCGAACTTTCAAAAAGTGGGGGACACCTATATCTTTATTTTTGCCAGTGAGAAATCTACAATTCAGAGATGCAATGTAACTTTTCTAAGATCACACAGCTAATAGGTGGCAATGCTATTTAAGATTCCAGAGCTGCTTGACTCCAAAAAGCACATTCTTTCCACAGTGCCATGATTTCCAGCGGAAAAGGCGCTGGCAGCTGAGTGCAGAGACTAGGCCTCCCCCTCGGGATCTGCTGTGTGACACTGAATCACTCCTCTGTTTCCTCACCCACACAACGAAGGCATGGGAGAGGTGATTTCTAAACTTCTTTGGTTTGGTGATCCTCCCCCTCCCAAACATCATTTTAGGTATATCTCATTCTCCTTCATTAAAACTCCGTAAAATTGGACTTCCCTGGTGGTGCAGTGGTTAAGAATCCGCCTGCCAATGCAGGAGACATGGGTTCTCGGGAGCAAATAATGTAACACGTAATACTTAATAGTACTGGTTTTTATCTTCTTACTAAAAAAACCAAAAATGAGGGCTTCCCTGGTGGCGCAGTGGTTAAGAATCCGCCTGCCAATGCAGGAGACATGGGTTCGAGCCCTGGTCCTGTAAGATCCCCCATGCCGCAGAGCAACTTAGCCCGTGTGCCACAGCTACTGAGCTCGCGCTCTAGAGCCCATGAGCCACAGCTACTGAAGCCCGTGCGCCTAGAGCCCGTGCTCCACAACAAAGAGAAGCCACCGCAATGAGAAGCCCCCGCACCGCAACGAATAGTAGCCCCCTCTCGCCGCAAAGCCCGTGCATGGCGACAAAGACCCAACGCAGCCAAAAATATAAATACATTAATTAATTTAAAAAACAAAGGTGCTTATGCTTTTAAAAAACAAAACCAAAAAAACTCCATAAAACCGGAATTGCCAATGGCCCAGTAATGAATGTTGAGGGCTCCTTACTGCCAACTCCCATTACACCTACGTTTGTTCTTACAAACCCCCCTAAATGGCCCTCCCTCTTGTAGGTCTGTGTGTCCAGAGGTGGTGACTGGTATCTTTAGCTCTCATTTAGGGACCTGCATTGGGTGACTTTTCAGTAGAATTATGACTATGATAACAAGGGATGAAAGCGATGAACTTGACCTCCCTCTCACTTGTCCACCTGGTTCCTGGAAGTATGAATGCACCCTACAGCAGAACAAGGCCTAGTCTGAATGTCTGGGAGAAGGAAAAGAAGGGCACGTGCAATTCACACAAGTGCACATGGGGGGCACCATAAATGTTCTCTAAATAACGAGCCCCAGAAGAGCAAAGGATACCCAGAAGGTTCCTTTAACAGCAAAGTCATCTGTCATCTTAAAACTCTCCAGGGTTGTTGAGAAGTACCATGTCTGTAAAGTACTATAAAATGGGAGGTATTCTTACTCTGACATAATCAAGCTTGAGTTGTGATCCTGGCTCTGCTTCTCACTTGCTATGTGACCTTGGATGAGCCACTTCACCTCTCTGTACCCCAAATGCCTCATCTGTAACGTGAGGGGATGAGCTTACTTCTGAGCTTACTTCCAGGTCTAACATACAGTCATCCCCTGGTATTTGCAGGAGACTGGTTCCAGGACGCTCGCGGATACCAAAATTCAAGGATACTCAAGTCCCTTATATAAAATGGCATAGTAGGGCTTCCCTGGTGGCGCAGTGGCTAAGAATCTGCCTGCCAATGCAGGGGACACGGGTTCGAGCCCCGGTCCGGGAAGATCCCACATGCCGCGGAGCAACTAAGCCTGTGCACCACAACTACTGAGCCTGCGCTCTACAGTCCGCAAGCCACAACTACTGAGCCCACGTGCCACAACTACTGAAGCCCGTGTGCCTAGAGCCTGTGCTCCACAACAAAGAGAAGCCCCCGCACCGCAGCGAAGAGTAGCCCCCTCTCGCCGCAACTAGAGAAAGCCCGTGATGGCAACGAAGACCCAACGCAGCCAAAAATAAATAAATAAAATAAATAAATTCATATTAAAAAGAAATGGCATAGTAGTTGGCCTCCATATCTTTGGATTCTGCAGCCTTGGATTCAAACAACTCTGGTTTTTGATCCTCCGTTGGTTGAATCCGCGGATATGGAACATGCAGATACGGAGATCCGACTGTACTTGCATATGACCTATGCACATCTCCCGTATACTTTAAATCATCTCTAGATTACTTAAATACCTAATACAATGTAAATACTATATAAATAGTTGTAAATACAATGTAAGTGCTCCGTACATAGCTGCTGTGTTTGGCAAATTAAAACTTTGCTTTTTGGAACTTTTTGGAATTTTTTTTCTTTGAATATTTTTGAAATATTTTCCGGATGTGGAACTCACAAGACATGGAGAGCCGACTGTACCATTATCCATTATTAATATTATTGCTTTGGGATCAATTTAACCACTTTAGCCAGAGACAGTTTCTTTAGTGGAAGCAGTAATTTAATAAATGACCTCTCCCTGTGCTTTGCTAAAGGGGTTCCCTCCTTAATAAGCACCATCAAAGGCATGGCAAGAGGTTTCTATCTATCTCCCTTTTGTCTCCGGATCTGACTTAGGACCCCAAGAATGGAGGCCAGCATCCATCCTTCAGACCAGCAGACAGCCAGACATTCACTCATTCATGCTGAGCTCCGGAGCTAAACAAGGCGCTGGTTTCTGCAGGGGGCAAGGGATGAATGTGAGTAAGGCCTGGCCCTCAGGGGACACACAGGCCCTGGACTCCCAGACAGACTGCTGCCTGTTCACCCTGGGTGGGAGTTGGATGGCTTCACTTCACAGTTGGGGGCCAAGCCCTCCTCCGCCGTATCCTCCTTCCTGCTGTTGCTCTGGAACAACCAGAACAAACTTTCTGCCTGGAGTTGGCTTTCGTTTCTGCTCAGAGCTCTGCCAGGCCATTATCCAGCAGGCCAGACGTCTAGCACTTTTAATGACAATAACAATAATTTGCATTTATACAAGGTCTTTCATCGGGGAATCGTAAAAGTGTTTCACAAACAATAATTAATTCTCCTTGGCAATTCTGGGAGCCAGCTATGTAGGAGTCCCTTTGCTTTGCAGGTAAAGGGTACTTTCCTGAACCATGCAACATTTTGGGGGCCTCCCTATCTACCCAAAACCTACCCACATTCAAGGCCTGGCATAAGCCTCAGGCCCTCCGCAGAGCCTGCAGCACTTGTAAGAGTTATAATGTTTTTCCTTCTCCTGAACTGGAATTTGTCCCCTGGGAACCCCTACCCATGGGGCCTCCTTTTGCCTCGTGGAACAAAACAATCCTACCTAAACAGCCTGGGGTTGCTGGTTGGCGTCCCTTGTATACACGTTGTCTACCTCTGCGGTCACCCTTGGGCGGAGCTTTGTGGCTCAGCCGCGCCGAGGTTCAGTGAGGCCTTGAGAACTGAAGGGTGGGAGCAGCTGAGGCCTCCACCGTGTGCTCTGAGCTCCAGGGCCAGGCTGACTTCCTGGGCAGGAGTTCCCCGGGTGTTACTGGCTCTGGAGCCGTGGGTCTGCCCATCTTTAAATGCAGCTCTTTAGATGTTTCCCCCTCTGTGTAGACACGGGAGGCTTTCTGCGTTCACTTCTGGGGGCTGCGCCTCAGTGACCCAGAAATACCCTAAATTTCTGTTGAATGGCTGAATGGCAATGAATGAATATCCTTCTTTGCTAAATCGATCATCTTAAGTCTAGGCAATAACTGTCAATTGTTAAGGACTGGTTTTTGGAGACCAAGCCAGACAACAACCTCTTTAGTTCTTCTCTTTTCTTAAAAAAAAACTTTTTTTTTAATCCTTTATCAGAATAAATACTTGGTGCTACACCTGAGAAAAGGATTCATTGATTGCTGAGCTGGAAACCCACACAAGGACAGAAGCTCCATGCCCCTCCTCCTCTCCCAGGGGTTAGAGACAAGGGAGGAGTCAGCACGGGGCGGGGGGTGGGGGGCCGGGGCAGAGGGGTGAATGGAATCCTTTGCTAAGCTGATTTCAAAAAGCTAGACCTGGGGAAACCAACAACTCCCTTGAGTGACTTCTGGGTCCTTGCTGGTAGCTTTATGCCTGAAAAGACACCGGCCCTCCCTCGGCCAAGAGTACATTGTTTGGGTGAGATTTTTCTCACAGTGGCTTGCCATGGAAGGAATTCCGAGCATGCATCAAAGGCCGTTGTTCTCCTAAAACCTGCGCCCTTGTGAACATGAGGTTTGGCTTGTGGTGACAGAGCCTCATTTTGCTCTGATTTCACGTGATTCCCACTTACTGGCCTAGAATCAGGGGTGATCATTTTTGGCTGGCATTTGGCCTGGCTTATTGACCTGGGGGAGGCTTGGGAGGAGAAAAGTGGGCTAGAGAGGAAATCTGCTAGTGTCATTCTGTGGCAAGGGAACATTTGGAATCAGAGGGAACTGAACTCAAACATGGGTCTGTCAGTTGGTGGCTGTGTGTCTCGGGGAAGTCACGCTTACCCTCCCCGAGTCTCCATGTATTTCTCTCTGATGGGTCCAAAGGACCCGTGCGGTGGTTGTCAGGCAACGGCGCCAGGCACACAGTAGGAACTCAAACCAGAGTAGCTTCCTTTCCTCCCACCCTCCCCTCCCATCGCCTAGCTGAGGAACTCCTGTTTCACTCTAATTTAACACACATTTATAGAATAGCTCCTGTTTACAGGAGGGCCTGGAGTACCAGGGGACACTGCCTGAAAGTACCTGCACCTAGTAGGAATTTAATAGTTGTTGGATAAGTAAATGAACTAACTTGATCCTTGGTATTTTACAGTTTATAATATGCTTTTTAAAATAACCTCATTTTGAAAAGGGAACCCTCCTGCACTGTTGGTGGGAATGTAAATTGATACAGCCACTATGGAGAACAGTCTGGAGGTTCCTAAGGAAACTAAAAATAGAACTACCATACAACCCAGCAATCCCACTACTGGGCATATACCCTGAGAAAACCATAATTCAAAAAGACACATGCACCCCAATGTTCATTGCAGCTCTATTGACAATAACCAGGACATGGAAGCAACCTAAGTGTCCATTGACAGATGAATGGATAAAAGAAGATGTGTCACATATATACAATGGAATATTACTCAGCCATAAAAATAAACAAAATTGAGTTATTTGTACTGAGGTGGATGGACCTAGAGTCTGTCATACAGAGTGAAGTAAGTCAGAAAGAGAAAAACAAATACCGTATGCTAACACACATATATGGAATCTAAAAAAAAAAAAAAAAAACGGTTCTGAAGCATAAATGGAATCTAAAAAAAAAAAAAAAAAACGGTTCTGAAGAACCTAGGGGCAGGACAGGAATAAAGACACAGATGTAGAGAATGGACCTGAGGAAACGGGGAGGGGGAAGTGTAAGCTGGGACGAAGTGAGGGAGTGATATGGACATATATACACTACCTAATGTAAAACAGATAGCTAGTGGGAAGCAGCTGCATAGCACGGGGAGATCAGCTCGGTGCTTTGTGACCACCTAGAGGGGTGGGATAGGGAGGGTGGGAGGGAGACGCAAGAGGGAGGAGATATGGGAACATATGTATATGTATAACTGATTCACTTTGTTATAAAGCAGAAACTAACACACCATTGTAAAGCAATTACACTCCAATATAGATGTTAAAAAAACAACACAACTTCATTTTAGTGCAAGCAATAGCCATGTGTGAAATAGATAGCATTACTCTCCTTCCACTGTACACATGAAGAAACAGGCTTGGAGAGAGTAGGTAACCTACCCAAGGTCAGGTGCGTGGTAAAGGCAGAGTGGGGTTCAGATATGAGCCAGTGCCCTGAGACAGCACACTGCCAGCCCCGGAGGGCCTTCTGTGGCCACAGGCTTGGAGCAGGAAAGGCATGGCTTTGGTGCACCCACGTTCCACTAGAAGGGTCCTTCTGAGTGCTGCTCGCCACCCCATATCTGGCCATGACCTCTGCAGCTAAAGGTGTGGGGCAGGCATCATCATGCGTCTGGTGACTTGGAACAGTAAAATTTTTAAATTGGGAACATTTGCTAACTGGGAGATTTCTTTCTCTCAGGCCCTGGGGCTCTGGTCCGAAACTAGTGTGCAGGGCTATCCCCCATTGTCGGCTTCACGGGTCCCCACCACCCTTCCCACGGGTGCAGCCACACTGACGCCCACACTCCACCCGCTCTCCTCCCGATCGCATCTTTCTAGGGCACAGAGAGAAGTGCTCTGGTCCACAGGACTCCAGCTGCTCCTTAGCACAGCGCTCTGCACGGTTAAGGGGCTCAGAACAGTGACAAACTACATTCCTTCTTATTCCCAGGAGCCTTTTAAGATCCAAGAAAGGGAACAGGAAGTAGATACTGAATCCTCGGCTACTCCGGGGTCCCAGCCGCTTTTTCTTCCCAATCCTCTGGCCTCTGGACTGCTGGGAACCGCTGATAGACGCAGAATGAAAAGGGTAGGTTAGGAATCTTTCAAAATTTGCCCACATGGCCGGCCGGCCCCAGTACAATTTCCAATGTGAGTTGAGAGGTGGAAACCAGATCTGACCACAAAGCTGTCTCACCCACGGAGTGTTCATAACAGCCTTCTCAAAACCATGCTGACAACACGCCCTGCAGAGGAGGGTGTCCTGGCGGAATGCTGCCACCGCGCACACTGGGCGACGTGTAACCCAGCGCCTGGGGAGTGAGGTCAGTCCCCACCGTCGTGAGCTCGTCTGCTCTGGCCCTCTTAGCACATTTCCTTGTGCTGCTAGCACACTACCTCTGAGATCTAACTCTGTGGAAAATTATGTGCATTCCTTAAGCGGAGCCAGTTTTAGGTCAGAAGTTGGCAAAGAAGAGCCAGGACGTGGGCTCTCCAAAATAAGCACCTCAACTAGATCAGGGCCCTTGGTGCAGCTGGGGGAGGGCCATGTTTTTGTGCTCCCGGCCCCGGGGCGCTGAGCCACCCTGCACTGTGGCACTGCTGAGGGGATGGGTATTACTGGGCGTGCGGGGGACCAGCCCAGGCTGCTGTGGTCTCAAAAACCAAGGCCAAGCAGAGTTAACCTGTTGTTGGTCAGCAAGGCCCTGTGAGAGGAGCCCCCCCCCAGACTTCTAAGATGCCAGGTAGCAGGAGTGGCTGCTCCACTGGGGAGGGCAGCATCTGCTCCGCACCAAGGAGTCTGGCCAAACGAGCAAGTAGGGGCTGAAATCCAGGCCCTGCGCACTTAACTCAACTGTGTGCTCGCCCAGGGCTAGATGCCTAGAGAAAGGGGGAGGTTTTTCTTACCCAAAGCTATTAGCCAAGTCTGCACCAACCCAAAGGGGCACCTTTTTCTAGTCTGCACAAAAGTTCTTTATAGGCCAGGGTGGCCTTGACCGGAGGACCATGCAGTTCTGTGCTTTGGATCCCCTATTATGCCCTGGGAACGTGGGTATGGGATGCATGTCACTGGGATGCAAATTTTATGTTAGAATCTTGTTTGGACTGGCACCAGGGGAAGAAGATTAAAAAGATTAGTTCTTGCCTAGTCTCTGCATTTTTCAAGCCTTCTTCCTGTTTTTCTCACCATGGCCACCAACCTACCTTGCCACTTTGAGCTATCCTGCCCCATCTCACTGCTCAGACTCAGAAACAGGCAAACACAAACAGCGGGTGGGGTGGGTCCAGGCAGCCACACAGGTTCTCAAGGCAGCAATTGGCTCCCTTTCTTACCATAGTTATCAAGCAGATGAATCAGTGTTCTCCTCCACGTGGGTACACACGGTGTCCCACCTTGAACCATGCCACTGAATTCAGTCAGACCTATACAGCTGGGGTGTCTTTTTACCACAATTGGTGGACACCAAGGACGCCAGAGCCCTCAGACCAATAGACGAATACAGACATACAGCAAAATAAACTATAAACACACAGCAGAATAAGCCCCCTCCCTTTGTAGATTTCAGCAACCTCAAGGCGTGCTCTGCATTGTAACTACTGCAGGGAAGAGAGAGGCCCCCTTCTAGTTAGCCCCTAATTAGGTGCTTCAGGAGCCTGTGCTGTAAAAGAACTGCACGAGTTCAAAAGTCATAGAAAGTTGGATTTGAAAACCCTAAAGGTCATCTAATCCAGGGGTCGGCAATGTTTTCCTGTAAAGGGCCAGACAGCAAGTATTTTCAGCTTTGCAGGCCATGTACCCTGTCTCTGCAATTCAGCTCTGCCCTTGGAGTGATGGCAGCCATGTGCGATATGTAAATGAATGGGTGGGGCTGTGTTCCAATAAAAGTTTATTTATAAAAACAAGCAGCTGGCTCAACTTGCCCTGGGGCTATTGTTTGTCAATTCTTTACCTGTCCAACCCCTCTATTTGCAGAAGAGAAGTGAAGTGGCTCCTTCCCAGTCACAGGACCCACCTGAGACCACCCAAGACCAAGACCCCGGGGAGGAACAGAGATGCTGCTGCAGGACTCAGAGCCACCAGTGCAGAAGGCCAAAGTAGCCACCGGGATAACTGGAGATTTTGACTCACACATTCAAGTTCTCCAGAGAGGACCAAACTACAAGTGGAAAATCACAGGTTGAAATCTAATGGGATTGGGAAAGACAACCCACATACAGAGCTCGGCTTGCAGAGATGTAACCATCGGTTATATCCTCATAAGTATATGTTGCTAATGTTCATTAACCAGTTAAACTCAGGCACTGTCTTAAAACGTCTCTGGTGAAGGGCTGGAAAAAACGGGAAACAAGGACCTGGCAAGCCACTGGCACTTGCCTGTGAACAATATGAGAAGAAAACAGCAACTTCATTTTTTCCAGTCAGCAGCTAGTCAAACATCAAGCAGTACAGAAATGGTCAGAAAGGACAGACCCTCTCGTCCAGAGCCGAGGACAGGTTGTTTCGGCTGTCAAGCATTTTCAAAACAAGTTTTCTTGGTCTCATGACAGCCTGTGGCAAGAACAAGCAAATAAAGAAGAGTGGAAGACCCCCGATGGCCGCTCCGGGCTTCCACGTGGGCCGGCTCTGCCCGCGCACGGCCAGGTTTGCTTTCTGAGAGTGCATGTAAAGCTGGTCTTAGGGCTAATGTCACCTCACCAGTGACACCACTGAGTAAAGGGCTCCTCTAAGAACCCTCTGGCATCCAGATAATCATTCTAGTCTGAGGGGAATAGGTCAAAGGCACTCTTAAACCCAAGGGTGCTATACTGCCCCAACCTACGCCCTGCTTTGTTTTAATTTTCACCTCCTGTTACGTGGACAAATTACTCCTCTGAAAGCGAGGTTAAAAGCCCTCTGCTTTGAGATGGATTTTTTCCATCTCAACCACAGAACACTTGGTCAGGGTGGGGAAAAGGGATCAGCAAGGAGGCACTGTTGGGGAGGAGGGCTAAGATCGAGCTGGTCTAGAAAGTGCCATGAACTCCGCACCAGCAATGATCTTGCTCTTAGGGGCGGCAAGCATGAAGCTGAGAGTGGCAGCGCTGAAGGACACGCAGCCGAGTGGAGATCTGGAGATGACAGTTGTCAAGTAGTCCAGAGAAAATGTTCACAGGTCAACCAAACAAGTGTGTTGGGAATTCTCAGACCCCCTGAATTACTACAGAAGAACTCAAGGTAGTAGACCCAGGCTGAAGTTCAGACTCAAATTCTGGATAGCTGTGTGACCTTGGGCAAAGCACTTCCCTTCTCCGGGTCTTCTTCGCTTCACTTGCATAGTGAGGCAGCTGGACTGTCCTCCCAGCTCCAGTACTGTGGTCCCCAGACTCCTCAGAGCAGGGAGCATGTGGGCAGTTACCATCATGCCTGCTCCGGCCGTCCCAAGTCACTCACGCCACAGGGACAGCTGAAGTCGCCACTTTTAGCAATGTTCCTGGAGGAAGCTCTGTGAAAGGGGGCTTTTGCACTTATTCCGTGAGACAAGTTATCAGACCACAAAGGCTGTCTTCCTTCTGCCACTTGTCTGTGAGAAGGTTCTGAAGAAAGAAGGCTGGGGAGATGTGAAGGCTGGTACAAGACATCCTGCCCCACCTGACCTCTGCCCCCACCCCAAACACACACAGCGGGACCCATCAGCATTTACTGTCTCTACCCAGGAAGTGATTTGAAGGCACTGCCAAAGTCTGTTGAGCAGAGCCTGTATTACCTGAGGGACAAGACTAGAAGACGGGTGGGTCCCCCTCCCCGGGGAGGCGGACAGATTGTTCTGACCGATCCCTGAGCTGTCCCTCCACAAAGGATGCCCATATCAATTTAAATTTCAAATAAACTTCAAATAACATTTCAGTATAAGTATGTCCTAAATTTTGCATGGGGTATACTTATACTAAAATTATTTGTTGTTTTTATGGAATTCAAATTTAACGGGGCAACTTGTATTTTTAATTGCTAAAACTGGAAACCCTAACTCTGGAGAATAAGAGCCGGTCTCTTGGGCATTGAGGTGGCAAAGAAAAGGTGAAAGGGCCCAAGACAAGCATTCCTCTATGCTGGTGCACAAGTGTGACCACAGATCTCAGTTTTTACTGCCTTCCTTAATATTTCCAAGGCAAGAAGGCTCTATTATGCTTTATATGTCTATGCCAAGGCAGGTCACTGTATCAATATGTAATCTGCTAATTTAAGAAAAACCTTATTGCCTACAGAAAGGAAGATCAAGTGTCTTAGCACGGCAGTTCATAACAAGTCACCATTAATTGAACACCAACAGTAACCCAGACATTTGACAATCACCGTCCCACTTAACATTCACAGTCTGCCGTGAGAGAGGACTGTTATCCTCCTGTACAGATGAGAAAACCGACATCCACAGAGGTAACAAAATACTGCTAGAGAGTGGTAGAACCAGGATTTGAACTCTGGCTGGTCTGATCCCAGAGCATCATTCCTTCTACCGTGTAGAACTCTGGTACCTGCCTCTTTTCTTTCCTTCTCTCCCGCCTCACCTACTGCTGCCCTCTTCAAAGGAGACTGGCCTACCTGGAACCCCATGGTTCCCGGCCTCTGAGCCTCTGTTCCCTCTGGCAGGAGGGTCCTCCCTCCATCTCTGCACATCAGTTCCTACCCACCCTCCAGCGTCAGCCACCTCAATCTCAGGAAACAGACGTCATCACCTCTGCTCGGGACTCCGACTGCATTTCACCTGCGTGTTGCACGTGCTGCTGCCTTCTAAGTAATTTATGTAGAATTTTCACCTCACCTCTGGTCCAGTGAAGGCAGACTGTGTCCCACGCATCACTTGACATGGTGCCTGATACCTACTTTGAGTTCAATAAATATTTGCTGAATGAATGAATAAAAGAATGGGAAGAATGCTGGTGATCTGGGCAGCACCTAATCAAAATGACTGCCACTACAAAATCCACACTGGGGCTCGCCAAACCTGAGTGTCGACCGAGGCAGAGCACCCAGAGACTCTGCAGTTACAGACAGACAGCTGAGTTCAGTTGCCTGGCAATTTTGGGATAACGCAGGCAATCAGTCTGAGGAAGAGTGGCAGGGCATTGTAAGAGCAGAATGCCAGTCTAAAAGTTGGGAAACCCAAGGTATATCCTCAGTTCCTACACTAAGTTACACTGTGACCTTGGACAAGTCACTTCACTTTGTGGGGCCTCAGCTTCATCATCTGTAAAGTAGGTGTAATGGCAGTGCCTGTCTCATAGGGTTGTTACAAGAATCCCAGGAATTAAAATATATAAAGCATTTACAGCTGTGCTGGTGCAGTGAAAGCCCTCAATGCATATTTATTATTATTATTATTGTCTATAAGATGATCAGGAGAGACTGGTTGATCCATTATCACTTATTCTCAGAAAGAAACAACATAGTCTTGCCTTTACATATACGTTCCCATAAATTTCACTTTTTTGGGCAACTGAAATAATGACAATTTAAAGATTATCCGAGCCCCAAAGTGATCAATAATGGAAAAGTCTGGTCTTCTAAATCTGATTTTTAGAAGAGCTACAGAGCTTCCCACTTTGCAATTTTGACTTGTACTCAGTGTACTGAGTAGTTAATGTCACGGATGCCCTATCATTGGAACAGAATCTCAACCAGTGACGGACGGTTCCAAAAATCAATCAGTGGGCTTTGTAGTTGGGACTCTTCACAACAGGTGGATGAGTTTTAGCACCTGTGTGTGTGTGTGTGTGTGTGTGCGCGCGTTGTGGTCCCTAGTGCTTTGCACATACTCTGTATATACAGTTGACCCTTGAACTACATGGGTTTGAACTGCATGGGTCTACTTAACCATGGATATTTTTCAGTTGTAAATACTACAGTACTACACGGTCCAGGATTGGCTGAATCCGCGGATGTGGAGAAACTCTGGATACAGAGGGTCGACTGTATGTTACATGTGGATTAACCCTCGCATTGTTTGAGGGTCAACTATAGTGTATATAGCTCTTAAATGTTTGCTGAATGAATTACTGGCAATAACTTGACTGCAGAAGCCATTGTTACACTTGATTCTTACAAGCACGGCTGCTCTAAAGCCTGTTCTCCCCATGGCCATGGCACTTCTACCTGGCAACTCAGCCCTGACCATCCAGGGCACTTTTTCTCCTCAGAAGTGACTCTGGATAAGAGCTACCCTAGATCACTCCAGCCTCACTTCTGCTTTCTTGGCTTCCGTTTTCCATTAGGCATGACTAAGTGCCAGAAGCTCTGTCTGGGAAGACAGGAGTCACTGGAATTTTTTGCCCTCTTCTTGATGTGCAGCCTTCCTGCAGGTTTGGAGGCAGCTGTGAAGCAGTGTCTTTCCTTTGGCCTGCTCCATTCTCGTACCCCTTTTCTTCTTTTGCCCACTGATTATAGTAATAAGTTCAGCCACAGGAATGTTCATCTTCCCTTAAAGGTACTCAGTGTCAGGTCTCCATACTCTCAGGAGAGCTAGTTCTGCTCAAGAATACCTTGGGCTTTCCCCGTGGCCACAGTGTCCCTCAGCCTGCTGGGTGAGCCACTAGGAAGAGGGTTCGATGCCCGGCCACCCCAAGGGAAGGTGGTGGGTACGTGGATGCAGGCATGCTGCCCTCCAGCGCTTGACTCCACTGTGCTCTCCTGTGAGCAAGGGAGCAGGAAACAGGCAGAGTGAAGGGGAGAGGTCAGAGGCGGCTTGGGCCGGCCCTGGACCAGTGATCGGGTAAAAGGGTTCTAATCTTTGTACTGTATGGCCTTGAACAAGTTCTTCCAGGAAATGAAAATGATGAAGTGAATGTCAAGTCTATGCCAATCACTGTGCTGAGGGTTTTACAAATACCGATCGCTCCATTTAATTTCCACCACAATGGTTAATGCTGACCATACTCAATTTTGGTGACACTAGATGATGCCTAAGGTTCCTTCCATGTTCCACATCCTGAGACTGGCCCCTACTGTCACACTTACCTTCCTTAAATGCATCCCTGCCCGGTCACCCAACCTAGGTCTGCTATTGGCTGTGGATTTTGGGGGTCACTGGCATAGTGGTTACTACCCCAATATCTGCTCCCTGTTTTTGCTCACCTCTATAAAGCTGTGATTTTAACAAGTCATGAATCTAGTTCATTTTCACAGGTGGCCCCTGTGCTGAAGGATCTGACCACAGACAAGACAGAATCCCATTTCTGCAGAAGCAAGGCCTCTGCTTGTCACTAATGATGTGCACAGATTGGATGGTCGTTCTTTGACGCTTCCCCTATTTCTAGAATGCACGCCTTAATGAGAAATGATAGAACCATGCGGCTTGGCCCTCCTGCCTTGGCTGGACTCCACATCATAAGCCCTGAGCAGCCCCGGCGGCACCTGTCAGAAACCAACACGCACATCTGAACAGTCAAGCCTAATTCCCGAGAAGCTGTTTTAACTTGACATCTGAAAAAGTATTACATCTAGAAGTATTTTACTGGGTGTGTGTGTTCAGGGCATATGAGTGCACGTCCCACAGCTGAAGTGTTCTATAAATATTAGATGCGGGTTGTACAAAAAAACATCACGTTCGGAGTGTACTTAATTCCATTTAGCAATGTTTTCAATTTGTGTCTCTGACCTCTGGCAACAGAGATGGAATTTTGTCAACACGAACAAAAAAGTATGCTAAACTACCTTAAACACAATTTTCACTTAAAATCCCAGAAATATGTTAGAGCTTAGTGATCATCAGCTACTAGCCCAGTACTTTCAGATGAGGGTACTGAGGCCCCGAAAGGTGAAGCGTCTTTTCCAAGTTCACACAGGAAATTAATAATGGTGTCCAAATGAGACACAGGTCTCCTAACTCCCAGGCTGTTATTTTTTGCATTGTCTTTACTTACTGTACGTTTTTCCTTCCAACCGTTCAAAGGCAACTCCGATTCCATGAATAAGCGTGTGTTTCTACTTTGGTATACTATAAAAATCCAAAACCAACTCCCCTATTCCTTCCTTTCTGACTTTATAGGACATCTGTCTCTTTTTCCAAGAAAATGTAGGGTTGTAACTCACAAACAAGGAAGTAGGTGTACTTGGTTATCATGAACGTTTTCCCATCCTGGGAGGGATAATCAGAACCCAAGCCTGAGCTGATCAGTAGCTCTCACAACAGCACAACTAAGTGAATTCCCCAGCTAAGATGTGTTCACCTCCCAGTTACTCTTTTGTGTGCAGCTCCTTCCAGCTTGCATGACTGAGACCAGAGAGTAAAGCCTCACCCTGTTTCCCACTGAGAAAGCAGCATGGACAGGGGGTTCAGTCCTGAAAACAGCCCTCAGAGCTGCCAAAGAGTGGAATCACAGGAAGCCAGGAACCCAGATGGAGGGCCTGGGAGAGATGGCCTGAGAGGTCCTGTGGAAGGAGCAGGGAGGCTGCGCGGGGCTGCGAATGCTCTGTGCCTGGTACGGCCTGGTCTGCTCAGGCTGGAAGTGTGGTGAGCAGCCCACTCCAGGATGAGGGCTGTATTAGCAGTAACTGATGGCCAGGCTTTTGAATGGAGCTTATCATTTCACAGCAACAGATGTCAGGTTCTAATAAATAACATGTTCTCTCTGACCTACGCAATTTGGAGAGGATGCCTGGATGCCAGGCAGATCTGGATTCCTCCCCGTCTGTGTTGCTCTCTCTTCTGAAAGAAAAAACAAACCAAATCCCTTGAAGATACTTTTCAAAATGATTCTCTGTGAGAGTTCGAAGATCCAAGAATTTCATGATATTTATTTGCTTTATTTTTCTCCTCACAACTTCTCTCTCTTTAAACCCTAGGAGGGATGGGTCAGCTTGTGAACACAGGAACCCAGGGCGCGTGGGGGAGAGGAAGGTTTGGCGCCCTTAGCCTTCCCCAGTTCCTCGGGAGGCACCATCACTGGTTCCTCTCCTGTCTTCTACGGGTGCTCTCATCCCCCAAGCGAGGCTGGCCTGGGCCTGGAAAATTCCCTCTTCTCTCTTGAGGGGAGTTCAGCTGAGATGAGGTTGGGAGTTTTTAAAGGGAACTATTCCTAGGAAACGCAAGGCAAAAAAAAAAAAAAAAAAAAAAAAGAAAGAAAGAAAACCCATGAATCATAGCAGCAGCTGGGCTTGCAGGCTCTGCCACTGAGGTCTGAGCCCCGATGGGCCCCCTGTGGCCGAGCTTTCTGGGAGCCCCAGCCTGGTTGCTCTGCCTAGCTCAGGGCTCTCCCTTCCATTCCCAGGACGCTTCCTGCCCAGAATGGCTCAGTTCTGCAGCTGTTCCCCTCGCAGAAAGGCCGTGAGGGTGAGCAGTCACAGTGGCCACAAGTCTTACCTTCCCGTTCAACCCCTACCCATGGGTGCCAGATGGGAGTTCCAAAAATACAGATACAAAGGGGAGGGATGGGGGAGGGGGTTAGTGGTCCTGGGAGAGGGAGAGGGCTGCAAAGTCCCCGTCAGGGTTTTCCCTAACACAGAGCGATGACTGGATACCTGGGCCCCAAAGCTGGTTCAGTCAGGGTTCCCTCTGGCCAGCTTACCAAGCACAGGGACTGCAGAGAGAGGCCTGATGCCACAATTAAATCTTATCAGAAGATGTGAGCAGGCTCACATTATAACCACTTATGCTTCAAGATCACCCCTCCCCGCACCAGCCCTACCCTGGTCTCTAAAGAATTCTCAGGCCTCAGGGCTCCTGCAACCATACTGTCAAGTGCCCTCTTAGGACTGGGATTTCCACGCTGTGTTATGACTCCGCTATCTTTTAATTAAAAATCTCTGTTTTTCCTCCAGGTATGATGACGCTGAATTCTAACATTTACTGAATGCTTATGACATGCCAGATCCTATGCTGGACAATTCACCTACATTACCCTGTGTAGTAGGCAGAATTCTAAGATAGCTCCTAAGATTCCTCACCCCCTGGCATACACTCCCTGTATAATCCCCAGGACTGTGAAAATGATGAATTTCATTCCTGTAAGTGGGTTATGTTACATGGAACCGATGGGTGACTTTAAGGAAGGGAGATTAACTGGTAGGCCTGACCTAATCAAATGAACCCTTTAAATCAGAGACTAGACGTCAGTGACACAGAAGTCAGAAATTGGAAACATGAGTGTTTGATGTACTACTGCAAGCTTGATGATGGAGGGGCCCACGTGGCAGGGAATGGCCTCCACCTGACAGCCAGCAAGGAAGCAGGGACCTCAGTCTTACAACCACAAGGATCTGAACTCCGCCAACAACCTGAACGAGCTTGGAAGAGGCCTTGGGCCTCAGATGTGGTAACGGCCCCAGCCAACACTTTGATTTTAGTCTTTTGGGACCCTAAACAGAGAAGCCAGGAAAGCTGTGTTGGATCCACAGAGAGTGTGAGATAATAATTTGTGCTGTTTTAAGATATAAAATTTGTGGAATCAACAATAGAAAATCACACACCCCATTTGATATTCTAAACTAGCTTCACTATTTTATAGATAAGCAGACAGACTATGAATGTGCCTAAAGTCACACAGCTAGTGATAGCAGAGACAGGTTTAAACCCAACTCTCTCTTGACATTAGGGTCAGTGCTCTTAACTGCCACATGCATTTCCTCTCTGTATTTATGTTACTCAAATGCCAGGCCTCTGAGGAGGGAGGCTCAGACAAGTGGTAAAGAGAATGGGAAACTTTATCTATCTGCCGGGGTGTAGATGTGCAGAAAGCCAGAATAAAATGGAGCATAATTTTTCTTTCTTTTCTAAAATTCTTTAGAAGTCAACTGACTATTAAAAGCCAAAGTAATAACAATGTATTGTGGGATTCATAATATATTAAGAAGTGAAACATCTGAATATAATAGCACAAAAGAATTACATTGTTTTAGGTTTCTACATTATACTTGAACTGCTGTAATATTAATTCATGGTAGACTGAGATAAATTAAGAATATATTTTAGTGTGTTAATAACTAAAATATGATACGCAGAGCTATAACTAAAAGACCAATAGAAGAGAGAATGGTATACTAAAAAATATTCAGATAAATCAAATGGAAGATTTGGAAGGGAAGAACAAAGGGATAAAGAACAGGGGAAATTAAACAACCAATAGTAAGAAGATAGACTTATACCCAACCAGCTCATTAATTATATGAAATGTAAATGAATGAAATACTCCAATTAAAAGGCAGAGATTATCAGACTAGATTTAAAAAACCAAGTTACAAAAGGTTTCCTTGACATATAAAGGCACACATAGGATGAAAGCAAAAAGATGAAAAAAGATATACCAAGCAAAAAATAGGCACAAGAAAGCAGGAATAAAGACGCAGATGTAGAGAATGAACTTGAGGACACGGGGAGGGGGAAGGGTAAGCTGGGACGAAGTGACAGAGTGGCATGGACTTATATATACTACCAAAATAGATAGCTAGTGGGAAGCAGCCGCATAGCACAGGGAGATCAGATCGGTGCTTTGTGACCACCTAGAGGGGTGGGATAGGGAGGGTGGGAGGGAGACGCAAGAGGGAGGAGCTATGGGGATATATGTATAGCTGATTCACTTTGTTGTAAAGCAGAAACTAACACACCATTGTAAAACAATTATATTCCAATAAAGATGTAAAAAAATAAAAATTAAAAAAGAAAAAGAAAGCTGGTGTAACTCTATTAATATCAGACAAAGCAGAATTCAAGTGAAGTAGTATTATCATAAATAGAGAGAATCATTTCATAATGATAGACTGGCCAACTTATCAAGAAGACATAACAATTCCAAATACGTATGTACTTAAATAACAAAACTTCAAAATGCAAAAAGCAAAGAATGACAGAACTAAAAGGAGAAATAGACAAATCATAGGTGGAAATTTTACCACCTCCTTTCAGTAACTGTTATAATAATAAACACCAAAAATAATAGTAAGGATATAGAAGATTTGAATAACACTAACAAGTAATTTGACTTAATATGTATATAGAACACTATACCTCAGAACTGCAGGACACACATTCTTTTCAAGTTCACATGAACTATTTATCAAGATAGACTATATGCTGGGCCATAAAACAAGTATCAACAAATTTCAAAGGATTAAAATCATACAGATTATAATCTCTGACCAAAACAGAAATTAAACATCAGTAACAATAAAACATCTAGAAAAATCCCCAAACACTTGAAATTCAAGCAGCACAATTATAAATAACTCATGGTTCAAAAAGAAATCACAAAGGAAATTAAAAATTTTTTCTAACAAAACGATAATGGAAAAGACATACAGATGGCCAAGAAGCACATGAAAAGCTGCTCAACATCACTAATTATTAGAGAAATGCAAATCAAAACTACAGTGAGGTATCACCTCACACCAGTTAGAATGGGCATCATCAGAAAATCTACAAACAACAAATGCTGGAGAGGGTGTGGAGAAAAGGGAACCCTCTTGCACTGTTGGTGGGAATGTAAATTAATACAGCCACTACGGAGAACAGTATGGAGGTTCCTTAAAAATCTAAAAATAGAATTACCATATGATCCAGCAATCCCACTACTGGGCATATACCCAGAGAAAACCGTAATTCAAAAAGACACATGTTCACTGCAGCACTATTTACAATAGCCAGGTCATGGAAGCAACCTAAATGCCCATCAACGGACGAATGGATAAAGAAGATGTGGTATATATATACAAAGGAATATTACTCAGCCATCAAAGGGAACGAAATTGGGTCATTTGCTGAGACGTGGATGGATCTAGAGACTGTCATACAGAGTGAAGTAAGTCAGAAAGAGAAAAACAAATATCGTATATTAACGCATACATGTGGAACCTAGAAAAATGGTACAGATGAACTGGTTTGCAGGGAAGAAATAGAGACACATGTGTAGAGAACAAACGTATGGACACCAAGGGGGGAAAGCGGTGGTGGGTGGTGGTGGTGGTGGGATGAATTGGGAGATTGGGATTGACAAGTATACACTGATGTGTATAAAATGGATGGCTAATAAGAATCTGCTGTATAAAAACAAAAAACAATATATCAAATTTTGCGGGATACAACTAAAGCACACTTCAGAGAGAAATTTATACCTTTAAAGGCTTATATTGAAAAGGAAGAAAGGATTAAAATCAATGATCTAAGCTTCTATTTTGAAAAAACTGAAAAAGAAGAGGATATTAAACTGAAAATAAGTTGAAGGAAATAATAAAGATAAAAGCATAGATTAATAAAATGGAAAACAAACCATGGATAAAATCAACAAAGTAAAAGCTTGTTTCTTTGAGAAGATTAGAAAAATTGATAAATCCCTAGGTAGACTGTTTTAAAAAAAAAGGGAGAGAAAAAAGATACAAATTTTCTCTGTAAGGAATAAAACAAGTTATATCACTATAGCCCCCATAGATATTAAAAGGAAAATAAGACAATACTCTAAACAATTCTATGCCAATCCATTCAACAACTTAAATATGATGGATAAATTTCTTTAAAAAACCCCGCAACTCGCTACAACTAACACAAGAAGAAATTTTAAAAAATCTGAATATCCCTATATTTAGTATAGACATTGAATTTTTTTCCCCACAAATAAACTCTACCAAACATTTAGAA
The DNA here is from genome assembly GCF_002837175.3 of Physeter macrocephalus. Lineage (NCBI taxonomy): Eukaryota > Metazoa > Chordata > Mammalia > Artiodactyla > Physeteridae > Physeter > Physeter macrocephalus. Next base: position 45,942,481 of record NC_041225.1, read on the forward strand.
AAAAATAATGCCAAACCTACATAAACTCTTTCAGAAAACAGATAAGGAAGGAAAACTTGCCAATTCATTTTATGAAGCCAGTGTAGTGCTACTATCAAAGTCTAACAAGGACAACACAAGAAAGGAAATTTCAGACTACTATCATCCATGAACACAGATGTAAAACTCTTAACATAATTTTAGCAAATCAAATCTAATAATATAAAAAGGATAAAATATCATGACTCAGAAGGGTTTATTTATCCCTGGAATGCAAGGTTGGTCTAACAGTCAAAACCTAATTAATGTAATTCACCACTTTAATAGAAAAAGAGAAGCCACAGGATCATGTCAATAGAGGCAGAAAAAGCATTCTACAGAATTCAACACTCACTCATGATAAAAACTCTTAGCAAAGTAGGAATATAAGGGAATTTCTTCAATCTGCTAAAGACATCTATGTAAAACCTACTGCTAACATCAATTTTAATGTGGAAATATAAGGCCAGATGTCTGCTCACAGCACTTGTGTACAACACTGGACCAGAGGTCCCAGGCAGTGCAAGTAGGTTAAAAAGAAAAAAAAAAAAAGAAAAAAAAAAAAGAAAGAAACTAAAAAATGTAAAGATTTAAACACTAGAAAGAAAGAAGTAAAGCTGTTAACAGACGATATGACTATTTATGTAAAAAATTCCAAGAAATCTACAAAAAAGCTACTAGAACTTAGTAGGATTGTAAATTTAGCAATGTCACAGTTCACAAGGTCAATACAGAAAAATCATTTCTATTTCTATACACTAGCAACAACTGGAAAATGAAATCTGAAAAGCTATCATTCACAATAAAAGCAAAAACATTAAAAAATATCCAAGACTTCTACACTGAAATCTTAAGACATTTCTGAGGTAAATTATAAAAGATCTAAATAAAACCATGCTTACTGATAGGAAGAATTCGGTATTGTTAAAATGTCGATTCTTCCCTTGTTGGCCTACGGATTCAATGCCATCCCAATCAAAATCTCAGCAGGCTTTTCTTTTGCAGGTTGGGGTTGGAAGTGGTAAACTGATTCTACAACGTATACAGAAAAACATAGGACCTAGGACAGCCAAAACAATCTTTAAAAAGAATAAAGTTGGAGAATTTACATTTCCTGATTTTAAGAACCATTGGTATTGGTATATAAACAGAAAAATAGATAGATGAAATAGAATATCCAGAAATAGACCCACTCATATATGGTCTATTTCTTTTGACAAAGGCATGAAGGTAATTCAACGGGGAAAGAAAGGTTTTTTCAACAAATGTTGCTTAAATACCTGGAGATATATAAACAAAAAAATTAACTTTAGCCTCTACCTCATACCATACCCCCAAATTAATTTGACATGGATCATAGACCTAAATGTCAAACCAAAACCAAAGCTTCTAGAGAAAGACATAGGAGGATCGCTTCATGACCCCGTGGAAGGTAAATAATTATGAGGATACAAAAATGGTAACATAAAAATAAAACACTGATAGGGCTTCCCTGGTGGCGCAGTGGTTAAGAATCTGCCTGCCTGATTTTAAGAACCATTGGTATTGGTATATAAACAGAAAAATAGATAGATGAAATAGAATATCCAGAAATAGACCCACTCATATATGGTCTATTTCTTTTGACAAAGGCATGAAGGTAATTCAACGGGGAAAGAAAGGTTTTTTCAACAAATGTTGCTTAAATACCTGGAGATATATAAACAAAAAAATTAACTTTAGCCTCTACCTCATACCATACCCCCAAATTAATTTGACATGGATCATAGACCTAAATGTCAAACCAAAACCAAAGCTTCTAGAGAAAGACATAGGAGGATCGCTTCATGACCCCGTGGAAGGTAAATAATTATGAGGATACAAAAATGGTAACATAAAAATAAAACACTGATAGGGCTTCCCTGGTGGCGCAGTGGTTAAGAATCTGCCTGCCAATGCAGGGGACACGGGTTCAAGCCCTGGTCCGGGAAGATCCTACATGCAGCGGAGCAACTAAGCCCATGCACCACAACTACTGAGCCTACTCTCCAGAGCCAGCGAGCCACAACTCCTGAAGCCTGGGCACCTAGAGCCCGTGCTCTGCAACAAGAGAAGCCACCGCGATGAGAAGCCCACGCACCACAATGAAGAGTAGCCCCTGCTTGCCACAACTAGAGAAAGCCCGCGTGCAGCAACAAAGACCCAAGGCAGCCAAAAATAAATAAATAAAATAAATAAATAAATAAAAAAACACTAAAACACTGACAAAATAGATTTAATTAAAAATAAAAAATTTCTGCTCATCAAAAGATACTGTTAAGAAAATGAAAAGGCAAGCCATAGATTAGGAGAAAATATCTCTAATACATATTTCTGACAAATATATAAAGAACTTCTAAAACTCAATAATAAATAGACCAAAAACCTGATTAAAAATAGGCAAAATTTGAACAGACCCTTCATAAAAGAAGACATACCAAAAAGCACATGAAAATATGCTCATCATTAATCATCAGGAAATCAAAATTAAAAACACAATGCGATATCACTTCATCCCCTATAGAATAGCTAAAATTAAAAAGACTGACAATACCAAGTGTTGGAGAGGATACAGAACAACTGGAACCCAGCATATTGCCGGTGGGAGTATAAACTGGTACGACTTCGCAAAAGGTTGTCAGTTTCTTATAAAGTTAATCATACACATACTCCCAGGTATCTACCCAAAGAATTGAAAACATATGTCAATTAAAAAGCTTATATAAGAAAGTTCATACCAGCTCTATTCATAAAAATCCCCAAATTGGAAACAACCTAAATATAATATGCAGATGAATGGATTAGTACATTATAGTATATTCATATAATGAAATATTGCTCAGCAGTAAAAAAAAAAGGAATGCCATAACAGATAACTCTAAAATAATTATGTTGAATACAAAAGACACAAAAGAGTACAATCTGTATTATTCCATTTATAAGAAGTATCTAGAAGAGGAAAAACTAAGACATGGTGATAGAAATCAGACAGCGTTGTCTTGGGGGTGAGGAGACTAACTGGAAAGGGATAGAAGGTAACTTTGTCAAACCTCCATCAAAAGATACACTTAGGGACTTCCCTGGTGGTCCAGTGGGTAAGACTCTGCATTCCCAATGCAGGGGCCCGAGTTCGATTCCTGGTTGGGGAACTAAATCCCACACGCATGCTGCAACTAAGAGTCTGCACACCGCAACTGTGAGCCCACCTGCTGCAACTAAAAAACAAAGATCTCACATGCCGCAATGAAGACCCCGCATGCTGCAACTAAGACCCAGTGCAGCCAAAAATAAATAAACAAATAAATATATTTTTTTAAAAAAGATACACTTAAATCTGTCCACTTCACTGTATGTAAATTATACGTGTATGTAAATTACACGACAATAAATATCTTTAAAAGATAAAGATATCTTTAAAAGATATATGCAAACCCCTTGCCTTCAAAGGACTCACAGGTCGATTAAGGAAATGAGATATATACAAAGATGTGAAAAAAATCAAAGAATAATACAAAAGAGATTTCAAAGCAGTATATGACCAACAGTCAACCAAAACTGGAAAGAGGAGAAAGAGATGCCTGCAAGTTAGCATGGATGGGAAAACCGTAAGGAAGAATGTGGAAGGAAGGGTAGACCTGCAGGAGCAGAAAGACAGCAGGAGGAAAGCAGTGGGCACATGCTTGCGCTTTCCTCCTGTGGGACAAAGCAGTAGCTAAACCCCAGGGTCTTTCACATGTCCACCCACTGACTGACCCTTCATATCAAGCCCATCAGTAGGGAGGAGTACAGTCTTGTTTTACACGATGAAGTTCGGGAAGGTTAATAGCCCTGCCCAAGGCCACAGAGCTTATAGATTAGAACTTGTGATAGGAACTGGGGCACACATGACCCTGAAGCCTGTGCTCACCCAGCAGAGGGTAATTCACTTGTGAGGACAGAATTTGCTGAACAGCCACGAGCAAGAAGTACATGTCATAGGAAGAGCCCTGGCCAGAAAGTGTCCTTTCTGAAATCACATGCTTAGAATTTTGCTCTGCAGGAGGGAATAAACAGCTGACTCCACTCAAAGGGCTCTAGCGCTGTTCATAAACCGTGAGAGTGTTTATGTCCTGGGCAGAGCTCTCCAAGTGAATTATAGCCTTTTACGCACTGTGTACATACAATATTTTCAGCAGGGGGTGTAAGGAATGGCTGCAGCTGACCTTTCTCTCTTTCTGTCCTGTCTCTCCACCTTCTCCACCAAACTCTGGTCTGTACTGCAGGACAGTTCTCTGGTTGTGCTTATCCATTACCTGGTCTTCTGACACAGCTCAGGGAAGTTACTCAGGTCAATTTAAGAAGGAGTTTTTAAACTATTTCTTCTTCCTAGCATGAGCTGCTGGCTTTCTCTTTTATTACACTTAAAATGGATCCATCTTCACTACAGTAGAAAGCAGACTTTTTTAACATTACCTCGGATGTTTTCTTTAGGCTGGTAAAGTAAAGCAAATGTCTCTTGCAACTCTGAACCAATCTGTTAAGATAAACAGGCTTCACTTACGATATTCCTATGCTGAAATCATAGGCTTGTGGTCTGCAACTCCTTAAAGACTCAACTCATACATTCTAAAATGTCTACTTAAGAAGCGCGTGTGTGCGTATACGGACACACACACACGCACACACACACACACACCGAGATCGCTTTGCCATGGAAACCACAAAAACACATCTGGTTCAGACTCCACAGCACATACCACAAATAACAGCCCATCTTCTAAGGGCAGATCCTATGTATACACAGGGAAAGCCCGGAGAATTAAATAACTGCAATCCCTCAAATGTAAAACTTACATCATAATCCCCCTTTTCAAGTTTATTTCAAGATAAGTCAGTCTTACTCATTGTTATTAGTTACATTTGCATATGTTTGTTTTTTTCCTTAAATAGAATTTCAGACTTGGGCATCACAGACAAAAAGGAATACAGGGAGGAAGGGCACACTAAAGGTTCAGGTAACAACAGCTCTGGATTCCACATGTGAACCTGGGGAGGTCTGGATTTCTAGAGAAAGCTACCCTGTCATTATTTAAAAGAGCCCCAACCCTGCTATGAGTGAAGGCCTTGTACTACAGAAAGTATAGATGCCAGTGGGTACCTGGGGATGGAAATAGGACCCAGGGAGGGGAAGGAAAGAGCAAGAAGTCTTACCAATCAAGAGCATTCTAGGTCTGGAAGGCCAGGTTTTACTAGTAGGTACTTTAAAACCGTCACACGTTTGATACGATAAAGGCTTTGATCTCTCCTGCTGGGCTATAAATTCCATGAAGACATGGACAATTTCTAATTTATTTATCATTTTATCCCCAGCAAGGGGCACATTGCCTGGATCATGGTAGATGCTCAGTAAATACTGGATGAGCAATAAAGAGGATGCTGGATTGATATTCTTCATTTCTGTGATCCTTTGGATCTGATCATCCTTCAGCTGGGATCACAGGTGTGAGCATATGGCTGTACAGAGTGATAAAGTAATAACCACCTGCCACTCTTATGATTCACTTTTGGAAACTATGGTGTTGATCCACTGTTGCTTCAATCTAGGAAGGCCATGGTTTGTGAAGACTGGTGTTCCAGATACTAAAGTCTTACCTATAAAAAACTCTCTGCATTTACATTTATGTATTCCATATGACTGGTGAAAGCCTTCTACAGAGAGATTCATGTGCAATAGTTGTATCTCTAAATTCCAAGCTCCAGCTAACTTCAACCTTTATCAAATTCCCAACTTATTTCCATAAGGATTTTAACAGTCCTAAGCTATTTGTGTAGCCATTTATTCAATCAAAGAAGACACAGGCCCTACTTTGGGTAATGGCTGCAGAGATGCAATGGGATATATAATTCACTCTGTTCCTTCAAAGACATTATAGTTCCATATGAAAAACTAGGTACTGGATCCATGTGTTGACTACTAGGCAAAAATTCTATTTGTTTACTGTCAGCGGAAGTTTTCCATTAAAAAAAAAATGAAAGTAGCTGCCAATATTTTCTTCATCGACACCAGTTATTCCTTAACTCCAATTTCTACCTAGTACTTAATCTCTAATCTAAATAGAAAGGTAGAGGGACTTCCCCGGTGGTCCATTGGTAAAGAACCCGCCTTACAATGCAGGGGACGCGGGTTGGATCCCTGGTCAGGGAGCTAAGATCCCACATGCCGCGGGGCAGCTAGACCCGTGTGCCACAACTACTGAACTCGCGCTTCTCAACTAGAGAGCCCAAGCGCTCTGGAACCTGCTTGCCACAGCTACAGAGGCCACATGCCCTGGAGCCTGCGTGCCACAACTAGAGAAGAGAAAACCCGCGCGCCACAACTCTAGAGAAGCCCGCGCACCACAACGAAGAGCCTGTGCACCGCAACTAAGACCCAACGCAGCCAAAAATAAATAAATCTTAAAAATAGAAATAAAATAAATAGAAAGGTAGATTTCAGAAAAATCATATAACCCATTTAAAAAGAAAAAAAGGCAATCTACCTGATGAGGCTAGATGAGGAGTTGGCTAACTTTTTCTATAAAGGGCCAAATAGCAAGTATTTTTCGCTTTCCAGGCCATATGTGGTCTGTTTCAATTACTCATTCTGCTATGGTTGCATGAAAGCAGCCATAGAAAATAAGTTTTAAAATGGGTGTGGCTGTTTCAATAAAACTTTATTTACAAAAACAGGCACAGGGCAGGATTTAGCCTGCAGGCAGTAGCTTGCCCAACTCCTGGACTAGATAAACAAAATGTTTCTATTTGAAAGAAATAACAATTGATTCACTTACTTTGCTCTTTTGGCCATTTCATTTCCATCCCATCTGGGGCTGTATGGATAATTTTTCTGGGCCTGGGAATAAAGCTGTCCACTGTTGGTAAAGTGATAGACGGACTGGAATGTGAGAGTCGGCTGGTCTCGAGGAAAAAACAGGGGCAGGTCAACTGCAAAGACAGAAGAAAGGAAAAGAAAGTTAGGGCTTAAATGCCTTTTAATACACTTTTTTGGCTAAACCTGAATGTTGGGTACAAGACTATTTGAACCACTGGTTGAGGTTGAACCAGTTGAAATACTGGTTGAGGCTTAGGTAAAAGGTATGGAGAGAGAGACCAAGAAATACAAGGCGCCTTCCCTGTCTTCATGGAGTTTACAATCTAGGTAGAGAGGCAAATCACCCATAAATAAAAATTCAACCAATATGAGGCCTGATGTGCAGCTGCTGAAGGAATACTAGGAAATGGTTACAGAAGCTGGCCACCCCCAGCCACCTGACCTGCTGTGGCACTTCCCTTGTCCACTATTCCATAGAGGAGTTAACTGTATATCTGCTTTAAGTCTCCATTATATCAGAAACTCCTCAAAGGTTAGGCACTGTCTTCCTCATCTAGAATTCGATGGAGGAGGTAGGATGGAGACCATCTTTAAAGAATGGATTCGGAAAGGGGATCAAGAGGGCAAGTGATAATCTTTCTTTTTTTATAGGATATGGCAACTAGGCCACCAGAAAAAAAATAAAGTTATCATTTACTTCCAATCAAGCAGTGAATTTTGATACTCAGCAGTTCTACATTTTTCCATATGTGTTACCATATATATCTCCTAAACCAGTAGGAGCTCCTTAATGGAATGCAACAGGGACTACATACGTCTACTGTTGTAGTATAGACTGATTCTAATATTTGCTGTTAACAAGTATTATGTGCTTTATTTGTTCATTTTGGGTCCTTTAACTCAATTTTTAAAAATAAAATGACTTCCTTTAGTTGCGGCATGTGGGATCTTTAGTTGTGGCATGCATGCGGGATCTAGTTCCCCAACCAGGGATCGAACCCGGGCACCCTGCATTGGGAGCGTGGAGTCTTAACCACTGGACCACCGGGGATCCTGCATGCTGCAACTAAAGATCCTACACGTAGCAATGAAGATCCCGTGTGCTGCAACTAAGACCTGGCGCAGCCAAATAAATAAATAAATAAATTTAAAAAAATGACTTCCTGCTTTCAGTTGAGGCAAACCATCCTTAAAAATGCAGACTCTTTCAATGGCACATTCCTTAAGGCATATAATGTGTATTTCTGTAACTGTTACCTACTTGAAGGACACAGAACAGGCACATTAATTTACAAAAAATAATAAGAAAAATGTGTATAGACTTTTATAGCTTTGCAGAGTACTTTATATACTTTATCTGATTCGATACTTATAACTCCTTGAAGCAGACATTATTTTTACCAGCTGCATTTAACAGATGAACAGACTCCGAGAGGTTTATTAACTTGCTCAGGCCATAGCTACGCAGACACAGGACTCAAATCTAGTCCCTATGATTTAGATCCTAAGCCCCTTCTACTGGTCACATTGCCACCTGCTCTTGGGTTTACTGGTATCACCTGCTCACAACATACTCACTACGTCAAAATTACAATTTAGTAAGCTAAGGTCTCCACTGTGAAGGATGTATCGGGTTCAACTTTTCGGCTCCATGAGGCAAATACATGACAGAAAAATACATACTAGGTAGTTATACATGTATCACCATGTCAGTTAGGGTGACATTTGACTTGGATTAGGCCCACTAAGTACCCAAAATGATTTCTTGAAGGAAGTTAGGCTTGCAGCAAACTTAAAAAACTGTCCAGTTGGTAAGGCCTCTAAGTATATCTGACTCTGACTCAGTGCCGCAGGGGGTTTCTGACAAATGAATCACACCACGACCAAAGAAAAGTGGCAAGATTTTGAATGTCCACTCTCTAATCACATTTTCCAAGTGCCTCAGTGCAGTTTCAATGCATGTCTACTTATGCCAAAGCAAAGATTTGGTAACATATAGGAATAATACAAAACATGAAAAACAGACCAATTCAAATGATAAGTAATTGGATTCAGAAAACCCTTTGGAATCCCTTCGTCTTACAGAGCTTCATCTGTAATGTCTTCAGTCTTTCTGGGTTTTTTTTGTTTTTTCTTTTTTTCTTTTTTACATTTTCTTGGCTGCACCGTGTGGCATGTGGGATCTTAGTTCCCCGACCAGGGATCGAACCCGCACTCCTTGGATTGGAAGCATGGAGTCTTAGCCACTGGACGACCAGGGAAGTCCCGTCTTCAGTCACTTTGAATAAATATCGTTTTCTAAAATTGTTTATCTCTTTTCTGATTACTCATTTCATTTCCTCTGATTAATTTTAGAAAAATGCCTATTCACATATTCTTTCCTTTGATTTCAACTATGTTTATAGTATATATAAGTCTCCGCACATTAAAATGAGATTCAGATTAACCCCCAAAGCAATAGCAATAGCACTGGTGAAAAGTATTTAACATGCAAGCTTCCCTTCAAAACAGCAATAATTTCAAATAATAAAATTCAATGGCAATAACTTACAAATTCAAAGTAAGTACAGTCACCATTCAGTATCCCAGTAATACAGATAATACCATAGGCTTCATGATTCTCAAGCTACCAGCTTTTGGGAGCTTTGAAATGCATTATATTTTTTGTTCCTGTTATTTTGTTTTCTAGAAAATGAGTTGCTGGAAGCTTTTTTGAAGCCAATATTAAAATTCAAACACAGTGGCTACATTATTAGGGGGGCAGGACTGGTCAGAGTCCTTCGAAGGTAAAATCGGTAATCCACATATTAATTCACATATGAGAAAATAAAATTAGAAAAATATAAATATCTTGCTCAGCTTAACTAGGGGGTATCCTGCCTGGATCAGTCAGCAGTCACTAAAAGGATGGCTTCTTTAAAAATGTTCTATACATAAGAAGGAGTGAATAAATAAACTATTTAGGAGAAATACTTTGCATTTTTCTTAGAAGAATGATTCGAATGGTACAAATTCGTCAGAATTAAAAAAAAAACTAAAACTTGTTTTCCTTATCCCCGAATGTTTCTGACACTTCACATTTTGCCTATAGGCTCAGTCATGATTTTCTGATGCATAGTAAAATAATGATTGGTGGGCCTTCAAAGAGCTAACTTGCTTTATGGAACTCCCAAGGTTCTAAGCAGTTTGGGCCCATCATCTCAGCCATGTCAACTCTGAACATTTTAACATTTGCTTCCTTAGAACCCAACCTGTCTACTAGCTCGGGTTTGATTCCCAGAGTAGAATCATTCCATTCAGTTCAGTTACTCACTGTCAGTATTATGTTCACAACTGCTTCCTATTTCCTTCTTTCTGTATACAGAGACTGAATTTTGGTCAGCTCTCGAGTCACAGAAGGCATGGTCCCCACTTGTTCAGTATAATTTCAATAACCATTTCCGAAGCATTACTTTCTTCAAGAACTTGTTGAAACAAGTCACATCCAAACACTGCTAATTCTGCTCAACCTGGGCATTTCACAGGAGTCACTCACAGGGCTCTGACACCCTGGCAGAAGGCAGGAAAAGTTAAGTTCTGCACCAGCTTGCCTCATACTGGGCAGCGGCTGCAGTGACAGGTTCCACTGGTCACAGTGCCAGAGCTGGTGGTGCTGTCCAAGCAGCCACCCTCCATGCAGCTTTGAGAGGGAGCTGAATGCACTGATAAACTTTGCTGCCTCTCTCTAAACCATGCTGAAGTTCCGACAGTTTTACCTTCTCTAGTAAATGAGCGTAACTGCCCCTATGTGCTCATCCTTGCGCCAGAAGAAGACTTCATTAGTTTTATCTAAGTTCATAAGACTCTCTAAAAACTGCTCACTTCCCCCCAAACCTCAACAATGGAAAAGTGACACTGAACAGCCAAAAGAAATGCCGCACTATGTATCCGATCCACAGGACAGCTGCCAGATACTCACTCAACATTTCAGGCATAGTCCTGACAAGTTTGATCAAAAGGTTTTTCCAGGAAAAAAAAAATCTAATTATGGCAAGATTAGGGCAAGGGACATTAACAGCAAGTAGTGATAATGAGCAGTCTGGCATAAAGCAAGGAGAGAGAATACTAAATAAAAGCAGACTTAGGAAATCAAAAAGCAGCCCAGTCTGGGGTGATTCAGTGTAGAAGCAAAAAGCTCGACCATCCCTCAAGCTATAACCATACATAGCGACGTTCACTCCCAATCTCAGTAATATGGCCAACACTCTTGGTTGCCTACCCAACAGCCATTCTCCATCCTTCTTTTTTTACAGGCAGAGCCCTCCTCCCACCCCATAGTCGGAGAGTGCTGGGTATTCACTCCCTCAGACTTCCCATAAAACCAAGGTATAGAAATGTGACTCAGTCCTGCCAATGGGACCTGAGGGGAAGTTGGCCAGGGGTCTTCTGAGAAATATTTTCCTCTCTAATTAAAGACACATGTACGGAGAAGCCCCCATTTCATTCTTGCCTAGATCTTATCATGTGAGATCTTGGGACTTGGAGCTGTGCACCCATCTTGTGACCATGAGCGGAAAGTCAGCCTGACATCACTGAGCTGAGAATTCATCATTCTCAGCTGGTACTGCCCAGCTCTGGGTTTCTCGTTATGTGAGACGATTACAAGCCCTAAGTATTTAAACCTATTTAATCAGGTCTTCTCAGACCTGCAGTCAAAGGCAACTAAAGGAAATGTTATTTCTTGCAGCTTCTGTTCAAGGAGGCAGGATAATTGTATAATCTATTTCAGAAACATTTCCACCAAGCATGGTTAAAAACATTCAAGGCGCATAAATAGGAAAGTTTTAGTTGTCTGGAAAATTCAGTTATGTGGGACAGTTCAATCCTTGAAAATGCCGTACAAACGAGGGGTTAACCGTAATTGCTTCCCTGGGAGTCACATCATCAAATATTTTCGTCATTATTCACAAGTCAGCCATTATTTCATTGCTCCAAACCTTCCAAACTCTGTGTTCTTGTGTTCTTGGGTTAGCAGGGAAGATGCTCACGGCGTCACTCTGTGGTGGTGATGGTCCCATTTCCACTTCTAGTCCTCTCAGGCCCCTCTGGTTCCTCGAACCCTCTTTAGGAGACAGTTTTAACCCCACGTTGAATGGCTGTAAACTTCCCTTCCAAAGATGATTCCCACCGAGGTCAATTCTTCCTAAAGGCAGTTCGTACACGTCTCATTCCCAGGCTGCCCCCACAGTGGGCACACAACCAATTAGGGAAGCTGCCATTTATCTACTGACTACCCCTGATCTTACTAACCACACGCTAAACCTCTGAGACACACAGATTCTAACCACTAGAAAGTTAAATACCATACGTTGCCTACAAGAAATATAAAAGTCAAGTTTTCCAATTCAGAAGTGTCCTTGCTCAAGGCATTAAAAATCAAATGGTGTCTCTCCCTTTACTATCACTGACTTACATTTAAGTGACCAAGGAGACTAAATATTAACCACATTTTATTAAACTGGTTTCAATTTTTCACTATCTTTTTGTGATTTGATCATGTAAACAGATTACCTTTGGGGTTTTACTAGTATTACCAAACTAAAGCCTGAAGTTTCTTGAATTTTGCTGTAAACGCTAAAAATCCTAATATGGGAGGTGACAGAACGGTATGATGGAAAAAGGTACCTAACAGCCTTTGGAGTCAGATAAAGATGGGTTCACTTCCTAGCCTCATTCATTTATTAGCGGTGAGACCATAGGCAAAACATTTCATCTCTTTGAATCCTGATTGTCTCATCTGCAAAATGAGGATAATAATTCTTAGAGCATTGTTGAAAGAACTGAACAAAAAAAGAGCAGGTACTAAATAAACATTCCTTCTCTCCCCCTACTCGTCCTTTTCCTTAGTTTGTATTTTTTTGTTAATCCGGCCTTATACACTCTTCCATATATGTGAAATTTCTAACTACAGCATACATTTTCACAGTGTTTAATTTTAACTATTTTGATGGATATCTTTCTAAACTTTGTACAGACTTTCACATCTCAGTAAATATAACATACCGAAAATAATTTAGCCTTTTCTTGATGACAGAGAACACATGAAAAGACCATTATACACAAGAGTCTCAAGTGTTAAGAAGACTTCGCTTGCTCTTTCACAAATACTTCCTACCAGACCCCCCCAACCATCCTCTGTTAAAGAGTCGATGTGCCTTTAGTGTGGTACCGAGGTCCCCAGGGCTACTGGGATGTGCGTGCTGTTTGCCCCCAACCACGAACTTTCTCTATTTATTTCTGTTGCCTTTTCCTAGCCAGCTCTTTTTCCTTTGCCACTCCTCACCAAGGCCAACTCGGTCTCAATATGGTCTCTCTTTCTTGCCTCTTCTCTTTGCCTTTTGTCTACTTCATCCCGCATGTATCTCAGCCTCTGAAGAGTCAGGTACGGCTGACTATCCATCCCTAGGACCAGGACCCGGCGTGGATCAGGGGCTGCACGATATGAGGTGATGCTGTGTGAGCTCTGGGTCGCTTTCCTCAGGCACTGTTCTGAGTTCAGAGACTGTCTCCTCCTCCTCCTTCTCTTGCTGTTGTTTGTTTCCTTCCGAGTTTACAGCTGCCCCACATAGGTGAAGTTATAGGAAATCCAGCCTCTGCTTACATTGTGTTTAGCATTTGCTTTTGAGGTACTTTCTATCAGTAGATACAAATTAATCGTTCCAACACCCAATGAGCCAATCAAAAAAACTGTAAGAAGAATCTCAAGAGGAAAGGGATGCCATAGCATTGGCCCAGGAAGAGCCAGGTTCTCCCACCTGCCCACACAAAGGAACCCAGGCTGAATTAGCTAGGATTCTCCCACCACGAGCTCAGACTCAGTTCTCAACTGGAAGTGAGCATTGGCATCCCCTGGAATTAACGTTGCAGATGCCTGGGCCCCACCTCAGACCTCTGGTTCCTGAAAACGCACCTGAAGTGACTCTGATGTGCCTCGCCAGGTAGGAATCACTGCAAAGACTGAGCACTCCTAAGGATCGGGGCCATGAATTAGCACTTAGCACACAGCATAACACATTGCTAAAGGCTTGTTGCACTAAAGGAAAGGAGCATTTAAGGGAAATGCAAAATTAAAGCCTCAAGGAGATTCCACTTCATACCCATTAGATTGGCAAAAATTAAAAAACCCAACAATCCTCAAGTGTTGTCAAGGAAGTGGAACACGGGGATTTCTCATCACTGATGATGCAAATGTAGATTTCTATAACCTCTTGTACAGTAAAAGCGAAGATGTCCATACTTCATAACCCAGCATTCCCACTCCTAAAATACTGCCGCATGTGCATATGAAGGTAGTTAGGAGAAGGTTTGCTGTAGCAATGTTTGTGATAACAAAGATTGGAAACATCTTCAAATGTCCATCAACTGGAGACTGTGGTACATTCCTCAGTGGAATACCTTATAGCAGTTTAAACGAATGAGCTAGGGCTACATGTATCAACATAGATAAATCTCAAGAACATAATGTTCAGTGAAAAAAGCAAGTTATAGATGAACATCGTTAAGTATATACTTACAAAGTCCAAAAACATGCATACATTATTACACACTGTTTATGAATGTCTACGTAGTAAAAAGCATAAAAACGTGCACAGGAATGGTAAACACCAAATTAAGGATAGTAGTTCCCTCTAGGGGTAATGGGGAAGGAGAGAGGGACAGGAATGCATCAGGGAGGGGTACTCAGGGGGCTGCAACCAATTTGATAATGTGCTCTTTCTTTAAAAACAAAACAAAACAAAACCAGAAGCACTTAGAGCAAAATATTGAGATTTGGCTAAGGTGGATACATAGTATTTGTTTCTGTACTTTTTATATACTTGAGTAGGCTTTAAATATTTATGATTTTTAAAAGTTTTTCAAAAAGCAAAGACATATTCATAGCAGCAGAAAACAGTCAACATGATTCCATTTACATAAAGTTCAAAAACAGGAAAAATTCATGATATATTGTTTATGGACATATGTTAGGTGATAGAACTATTAAGAAAATCAAGGGCACAGTTGACAAAATTCAGGGTAGTGGTTACTTCTGAGAAGGACACGCTTAGGGCTTCTAGGATACTGGCGTTATGTTCCATTTCTGAAGTCGGTGGTGTTTTTTTTTTTTAAAGATTTAATTTTATTTATTTTTGGCTGCGTTGGGTCTTCGTTGCTGCGTGCGGGCTTTCTCTAGTTGCGGCGAGCGGGGGCTACTCTTCGTCGTGGTGCGCGGGCTTCTCATTGCGGTGGCTTCTCTTGTTGCGGAGCATGGGCTCTAGGCACTCGGGCTTCAGTAGTTGTGGCACACAGGCTCTAGGGCGCAGGCTCAGTAGTTGTGGCGCACGGGCTTAGTTGCTACGTGGCAGGTGGGATCTTCCCGGACCAGGGATCGAACCCGTGTCCCGGCTTCTTAACCACTGCGTCACCGGGGAAGTCCTGCTGGTGTTTTATTAGTCTCTAAAGTATATAGGTATGTATTATATGTTCCATATATATATATATATATATATATTCAAATAAATACTATTTTAAAAAATGAGAGCATTTATAAAACTAAGAGGGTCAGGAAGGCTGAATGGTCTTCATGGGGAAAAAACCACCAAAGTTGTAAAGAAAAATAAAAAGCATAGAAGAAAACGGTGCATAAAAACTGGACTACAGCTTATACAGGCACGAAGAAGATGTACATTCTCTCATGAGAACACTGTCAGGTTGGCAAAATCAGCTGGTCAGCTGGGTCCCTTCTTTTCTCCCAGATTTACTGAGTGGAAGGTAGGGTGCCAGGGAGAACGAAGGCGTCCATGCCCTAAGCATGGGTGGGAACAGGAGGCCCGAGAAAGGGGGAGAAACTCCCACAGGGAAGCACATCGGACAACGGCTGAGGCATGAACATGGTGTCCATGCAGAGGAAGGGGGACACTGCTTGAGATGGAAGCTCTGCAGACGACATGGCCTTTGAGTTGGTTCTAGAAGGTTAAAAGCTGAATCAGAATGGGAGTCTGGAGGATACTCCGTAGAGAGGAAAGAAGTCGATAAAGCTTCAATACTGTATAGACATAACAATTTTCCTTTTTTTTTTTTTTTTTTTTTTCCCGTTAAGCGGGCCTCTCACTGTTGTGGCCTCTCCCATTGCGGAGCACAGGCTCCCGACGCGGGAGGATACTCCGTAGAGAGGAAAGAAGTCGATAAAGCTTCAATACTGTATAGACATAACAATTTTCCTTTTTTTTTTTTTTTTTTTTTTCCCGTTAAGCGGGCCTCTCACTGTTGTGGCCTCTCCCATTGCGGAGCACAGGCTCCGGACGCGCAGGCTCAGCGGCCACGGCTCACGGGCCCAGCCGCTCCGCGGCACGTGGGATCCTCCCAGACCGGGGCACGAACCCGCGTCCCCTGCATCGGCAGGCGGACTCTCAACCACTGCACCACCAGGGAAGCCCCAATTTTCCTTTTTTTTTTGGCTCTTTGGGTATTGTATATATTCAATTTAGAAAAGCCATAACCTGCCCTCTTTTATCAATCACGCTTTCTTTTCCACCACTGCCCTCACCTTGGTACATGCGGAGAGCAACGGGTGATGCAAAGACGAAGGGAGCTGACGCTGGCCTTGGAAGCTCACGGCCAAGCTGCTCTCCCTTCCTGGAGGGCCCTCCTCCCTTTTCTGGGTTTATCTGGGTTTCTTCTCATCAAGACTCAACTTGTAGGAAATGCCTCTGTCCTAGAACTCTGCATGTGTCCAACTCGTACTCCTGAACAAGGCCCACTCGGGGCCGTCCTCACCAGGAGAAAAGGAGAAAACCAGGGGCTGAGGCCAGGACCGAGGGGTCCCCAGCATGAGAAACCCTCCCTACCCCAGTGCTTCTCTGTCTGCTTTCCCTGGTTCGTCCATTCCCTCATTCATCACACGTTTTGTGAGCACATCCCATGTTGCAGGCCCCATGCTACACCTGAGGACCCATGCTTCCTGGAACTGGATGGTGGGCTACACTTTGTGCTTCCTGCAATGCCACCTGGCTTCTGTGTCCCCTGCGATTGCATCCCGTTTGGATCCTGTGGATCCTGGTATTTCCTCAGTCCTGGCTTCTTGTTCAGTCCCTTCAACCTGCTCTTGCTTCTGTGACCTTCTTCCAGGACACCTCTCTTGCCTGCTCTGTCACTCACTGAGTTCTCCATCCTCCACATCCCCATAATCCAGCCTCGGCCGAACTGCTAACAATGAAGTGTTCTTGTTATTTTATATCCTCCACATGTGAACACTGGGCTAGACACACAGCAAGTAGTCGCTATGTATCTAGGGACTGACTGGCAGAGATCATAAAAGTTAGGAGATGTTGACTGCACTAGACATGTAAAAAAGGAAACATGTTTCTATGAGATGCAGAAAAAAATCTAGCAAGAGAGAACACCATAAACAGTATTTAATACTGTTTAAACTTCTGTCTTTAGAATGTAGTCACAGTAAATAAAGTCCTGCCCTGGGAGGATTAAAACAGAAATCTGGCTAAATTAAGGAAGAATTTGATTAAAATAATCCTTAAATAAATTAAAATATATTCAAATGCAAAATCCTTGGTATTTAAAAGCTGGGCAAAGTCTTTAAAGAGTCATCAGCTTTTAATTTCAAAAATTCATGGATGATGTACCAAATGCAAATGATTAGAAGGAAAGGACAACATTTTTAAAAGTAGCAGGACTGACACTGGTCAGTTTAAATTCCAGTCTTTAAAAATTAGAACATACTACCGGGCACAAATTTGCAAATACTGAGACTACTCCAAAGTGAAGGACGACTAACTTGGCTTTACGAAGAAAAAAAATTTTGAAACGAATCTAGTTATTTTTATTATTGAAAGGGTCTGGTTACGAGCTTTATATCCTAGAGAAAACAGCAACAAGTATCTAATCTGACGAGCATTCGTGGAGCATCTACTATGAGCCGGCTCTAGGGAGGCCAAGCTGACCAAAGTCCGGTCCTCCCCCTGACAGGACAGCGCCAGCATGCACTTGACCGTCACTGTTCTCAGGCAGGGAAGCGATGGTGAGGGTTATAATAGAGATAGTAACCGCCTGGGGTGTGGGGTGGAAAGATAATCCATCTAAGGGCTTCTAGAAGGCTTGTTAGATAAGCAGGGCCTTGAGGGACGACCAGGATTCCGACAGGCAGCTGCCGTGGGAGGGCTATGACGGGGAAGGGAGAGGGAAAGGTGAGGGAATTCCAGGCAGAGAGAACAGTGTGGAGCCGTCCGAGCAGAGCAGAGTGAGGGAATGCGGGCGATCAGGGTAGAGGGAACACCGGCCCAGAGGTCGGCATGCCGGTGCAGAGAGGCCCTGCATAAAGACGCCACACTGTGCAAAGTCGTGAGCACAAAGCAAAGGAGTGTGGATTTTCTTCCATCGGCACTGTTACCCTTGAACATTTCTAGGGGAGATATCCCATACCACCCACTCTGGTGGGCCAGAAATTTTCCTGTAATTTAAATACCCCCAACATGGTAGAAATCTTCTAGAATGGAGAATGTTTTGGAAGGTATAACAGATAAATCAAAAATGTTATTATTTATTATTAGAGGAGCGCAGTCATTCACGTCTCAGTTTGGGAACCGATTCCTCTTTACGAAACATCCCCTAAGACTTACTAGTGCGTCCCTTACAGTCAAAGGGAGGCCCTGCGTGGCAAGCCTGAGGATGGCCTGTAACCAGTTTACAGGAGGCTTCCGTTTTCTCTCAGACAACTCTACCTTCCTAGGCGGACAATCCTTACCGTAGGGCCTGAGATTTGGGATTGGGTGTAAGATTGGGGTGGGACACAGCTTAGGTCAAATACGTGGCAGTGCTTGGAAACCAGGCCCCTCAAGAGTGATTTTGTGTTTCCTCATAAGACAGGGTTAACATCCTGGTCACCATGTCATTCCCCTATGCAGAAACCTGCATGAACTTATTTTTTATTTGTGTATTACACATGCCAAACATCCTCCACTCCAGATTTATACTGGGCTGGGGTATCAAAATTACAGGAAAATGTCTGACCCGCTAGATTAGGTGGTTATGGAAACGTTCAAAGATAAGCCATTCCATTCTTTGGTTGCTTTAGGTTCAGTTCCATCTGGTGAGATGGACAGGAAAGAGCTTATCTCGGTGAGGCTGAATTGTCACATGAAGAACATGGGCTCTGGAGGTGGCAACCTAGGTTCCACTTAGAGGTTGTATCACGTTGGTAAATTAACTGAGCTTCTTTCCTCATCCATAAACCTGGAAAAACTCCAACCTCCAGGTTGAAAGTAAAGCAGGTGGTACAACATCTGGCACATAGAAAGTGCTCAATAAATAAAGGTTGGGCCTAAAGGAATGTAAGAACAGGATGGTACCGTGGAAAGAATAAGATCTTTGGAATTTGACAGATCTGGGCTTGATTCCTACTCTACTGGTTATGACCTGAGTGATCTCAGGCAATTTATTAAACTCTCTGAGTCTAAGTTTTCTCATCTTTAAAGTGGGATAATACCTAACTTGCAAGACTGTTGGGTGGTTTACATGACATAACGAATATACGTAGAATACTTGGCACATAGAAGATATTCATAAATGATACTTATTATTACTCACTTTTCCCTTAGAAGCAATTAAAACAAACAAACCTGAGTCTATATAATTTCTTTTTCTAACCTGACTTCCAGCTGAGAAAATACAACCCATAGCTTAAAGGTAGCCAGGTTCTTTCAATTAAGCTTCCAAGTTAGTTCTGCCCATCATTTTATGTGGGGCAAATTCAGGAGTCTTTAGGAACTTTTCATTTTTAATTCTATAATCTTCTTCCTTCAAATTAAAAAAAAAAAAATCATAGCTCTGGAGAATGTAAGGTCAAATGGGTTTTGCAGCAAAAGTTGACCAGAGACCAGAAAACATTTGAACAGAGGGGAAGCCTGATGAAAACTTGGTCAGTTTTCCTTTGTGCTTGGATAAAAAAAGACCAGAAATGTAATCAGTCTTTGTATATTTCAAGATTCCTATTTGGTCCGTGAATTATCCAAGTTTTTGTTTAGTTATTTTCTGGCCATCTCCTTAGTCATTATTTCTTCTGTGAGAAGGGCTGGGGGATACAGTAGGAGAATGGAAATTAATTCATGTTCTTCCTTGATAGCAACTCCACTTAGAAATTTCACTTCCGATGAAAGTATGATCGCTGTCTAAAACGATGTCTTTAAACTGTCATATTCTCCTAACTTGAATTAAAGAGAACACATTGTGAAACACAAGGTGAGCATGTTGAGGCAAACCCTTGACTTGAGTTGCTTGACTTGTACATCCAAATGTAAAGGAATAAGATCATTTTCAAGCAAAGGTATTGGATCACCGTTCTCAAAAGAGAAGCATATTTGCACTCAATAACTGGAAGCTCCAAAACGTTTTTCTTCCTTTTTTATTGTTTTTGACTGAAATCTTTCTGAAGCAGCCTTCACATTTACTTCTTCCATATCCCCCTTTATTTTATTTTATTTTATTTTATTTTTTCGGGGGGTACGCGGGCCTCTCACTGTTGTGGCCTCTCCCGTTGCGGAGCACAGGCTCCGGACACGCAGGCTCGGCAGCCACGGCTCACGGGCCTAGCCGCTCCGCGGCATTTGGGATCGTCCCGGACCAGGGCTCGAACCCATGTCCCCTGCTTTGGCAGGAGGATTCTTAACCTCTGTGCCACCAGGGAAGCCCCATATCCCCCTTCAAATGACTCAAACTCGCAATTATGAATATTAGCTCTCAGAGTGGGCCATACAGCCATGACATCAGGCTGAACGAGGCAAGTGTGTCTAAGTGTCTAGAGTCTGCTGTCTATAGTTTCCTGGTTCCCTCCACCCCCATCTCTCAGCTCAGGCTATAGGTTAGGCTATACCTATATACCACAGACCTCCTCTGGACAGTTAAGCTGCTAGGAACTATGGAACTAGCGCACCAAACTTATTAGCAGGCGTAAGAGTCAGGCCTGAGGTCCCTGTGAGTGAAACACACGGACTAAGTGACACCTCTTTGGTCTGTTCCCTTCCTTTTGGCTGTGTTTTTTGACAGATATGCTTTCAGGGCAGAGCTGAGCTAGGCAGGTGAGATACTTAAAAATCTCCATGTCTTATCACAACAGAGGACATACTTGTTAAATCACAGTTCAGAAAGGGGCCTTGGAAATCATCTATCCATCTGGTAACTGAGGAGCCTGTGGTACAGAGTGGTGAGCTGCTTGGGCAGCTGACAGAGAACCCCAGGTCTTGACCCCGCATCCAGCGAGCCTCACTGTCTGATGCTCCTTGTGACTTGGCAAA
Source organism: Physeter macrocephalus (assembly GCF_002837175.3). Lineage (NCBI taxonomy): Eukaryota > Metazoa > Chordata > Mammalia > Artiodactyla > Physeteridae > Physeter > Physeter macrocephalus. The sequence goes on from NC_041225.1 coordinate 45,963,688, forward strand.
TCTCCCTGTAGGAGGAAAGTAACCGCAGCTACCAAAGCTGCTTTTACAGTATGACTTTGGGTTCTCTCTTAACCCAACTCTGAAAAATCTCTTGCTAAAAATTAGGCATGGTGGTTTTAATTTTTGTGTTCCATTCCTTGGTTTCTTTCTTTCTTTCTTTCTTTTTTTAAAATGCTAAGAAAAAGGAAAGATATCAACATTTACTGAATACCTGCAACGTGCTGGGTGCTTCCTGCCACATGGTTTTCTCTTGCCCCTTTTTACTAGCGAGTGAGGCCATGCGCGTGGCAAGCCCAAGTGCTTTCCGGCAGCCATGAAGAAGAGATGGGGCCAGGCTTAGCCCTGGGCCGTCTGGGTCTGAAGCCCATGTTCCTTCTACCACAAGTGCTACACATTAGATTTACTGCTTGTTTCTGACATTCTGGAAGGAGCTTCTACTCAGGGGCATTTTGGCTCATCTGCCATCTCAGCCAGGGGTTGCTACGGGTAAGCAGTGTTCTCTGGCCATGAATCAGAAAGTGCACAGAGGTCTGAGACTGACCCGCACAGCCATGATAGACCAAGAGGAGGGATAGGATGTGTTGTTTGTCCAGAACTTACGAGTTATTCCCCTGGGTACAATGAGCTCAGACTTTTAAGAATTTTTATTTCTATTTTTATTTATTTATTTTATTTATTTATTTATTTATTTTTTTTTTTGCGGTACGCGGGCCTCTCACTGTTGTGGCCTCTCCCGTTGCGGAGCGCAGGCTCCAGACGCGCAGGCTCAGCGGCCATGGCTCATGGGCCCAGCCGCTCTGCGGCATGTGGGATCTTCCCGGACCGGGGCACGAACCCGTGTCCCCTGCATCGGCAGGCGGATTCTCAACCACTGCGCCACCAGGGAAACCTTCAAGAATTTTTATTTTTGATACTTTGATTTCCTTGTTTTCTTCCTCTTGATTGGTAAAATATTTTATGGTCATATCTATGGGGTTTTAATGGCATTTGACACTGTTGCTCACTTCTGTTCTTCTCCCATGATTTCCATGACACCGTATTGATCTGTACTTCCCTTCCTTTTAAAATGTTTACTGTCTTCTTTTCTCCATCCGAGTAACAGCCCCTCACAAAGCTCAGGTGAGGGACTATTAACCCTGGAGGCTTGGGCCCTCAGCCTTCCTCCTTTAGAAAGTTCCAGGGAGCCCAGTCTCTCAATACCCTCCGATGCCTTCAAAATCTCCACATCCTTCTCTGACTGCTCACCTTTGCAGTCTGATAATTCCAGAGGCCTGGTGAATGTCATAATACAAGCTTTTTGGTTTAAATGTTCAACTTGCTAAGTCATCACTCACCCCTAGCTCTTGGAAAAATTAAACTAGAATCTGCAAAGGGGTGCCCTGAGTAGGCACCGATATGGATCCAGAGGAAAGGTGTGGGAACCCCAGGTCTAGTGGAATGCTTTACCAAGAGGTGCCATTTTTTATATGTGTACACACACACACACCTCTATCTAAACATATGTATGTACATGTGTATGTATTTGGTTTAAAGTGCATGGAAGTTTTAAGACTTGTACAAAGGAGAAGAGAGAGCTGCTTGTCTGAAACTCAGAGATGGTGGCCATGAGCATTCCCGACCATGGGACTCTTGACTGGTGAGAGTTAAGGCATCTTTCAGCACAGCACAGAATGACCTATGCGGTTTTTAACTATTTAAAAATCAGTTATGATTTGGTATGAGAGTAGGACCACATGCATTATTATAAGTCAAATAAGAAAAGAGTATGCGAGTTTGTACATTTAGTTATGAAGTCTCCGAGTTGCCCTACCTGCACTAACCCTGTGCAAAGGGCAGGGGATTTCGAGATGAAGCAAAAATGTACTCTGCCCTAAAGAGCTCATCACCGGGGAAAGTCGGTAAACAAGATAATCACACTATAGAATGAGAAGTCCTGAAGTGCGAGGGTGCGTTAAACGCACGGGGGTTCAGAGGAAAAGAGGCTGCCTAGTGACTACTCAGACTTTATTTTCTTCCTCTGTGCTTCATAATATGCCATTTTTCTTTGGATAATAAAAAGTAGATTAGTGAGATCAATGGCCTTGCTCTGCTGATGTGCAGCACTGCTGAAGTGCCCTGAGGTTTCTGGCTGACTAACTCTCACGTCCAGGGACACCTACTTTGCCGCCACATTCACCTGCGTGTGGCAGAGAAGGCAGCGTGCAGACACCACGTGGTTCCGAGGGGCCGCTCGGGCAGGCCAGTCAGTGGCGCCAGCTGATGTTTCACCCTCTTCCATGTTTTGCTCACGAGGGGCCGAGCTCTACGGCCAAGAAATACTGTGGTTGGACAGGCCGTGCCGGCCCCTGGGACTGCAGGACCAGAGCAGGGTGACAGGCCGCTGGGTGCCGTCGGAGGAGCGGGGGGTTCCCGTGTCAAGGCCTCAGGCGGAAGTGGACATACTGCAGAGGGGGTCGCAAATGCTCTGAGGTGACGCGATACCTCTGTTGTGTTTTTTTTTAACTTCCAATCGGTCACAGACTGATAAAATAAAACTGAGGGACCAGAAAAACAATCATGCTCGGATGCCAGAGCAATGTCAAATTGCTGTAAAAGTTTCTAAGTGTTTACTCTCAGTGTCTCCGTGCCTCTTCACGGGCAGGTAATCAGCTGCAGACTGCCCTTTGAGCCTCTGGTCAGGGGAGCCGCAAGATGTGCTTGATGCAGATTTTTTTCCCCCCTTTTTTTAACATCTTTACTGGAGTAGAATTGCTTTACAGTGGTGTGTTAGTTTGTGCTTTATAACAAAGTGAATCAGCTCTGCATATACATATATCCCCATATCTCCTCCCTCTTGTGTCTCCCTCCCACCCTCCCTATCCCACCCCTCTAGGTGGTCACAGAGCACCGAGCTGATCTCCCTGTGCTATGTGGCTGCTTCCCACTAGCTAGTTATTTTACATTAGGTAGTGTATATATGTCCATGCCACTCCCTCACTTCATCCCAGCTTACACTTCCCCCTCCCTGTGTCCTCAAGTCCATTCTCTACATCTGTGTCTTTATTCCTGTCCTGCCCCTAGGTTCTTCAGAACATTTTCTTTTTTTTTTTTTAGATTCCATACATATGTGTTAGCTTACGGTATTTGTTTTTCTCTTTCTGACTTACTTCACTCTGTATGACATTCTCTAGGTCCATTCACCTCACTACAAATAACTCAAATTCGTTGCTGTTTAAGGCTGATATTCCATTGTATGTATGTGCCACATCTTCTTTATCCATTCATCTGTCGATGGACACTTAGGTTGCTTCCATATCCAGGCTCTTGTAAATAGAGCTGCAATGGACATTGTGGTACATGACTCCTTTTGCATTATGGTTTTCTCAGGGTATATGCCCAGTAGTGGGATTGCTGGGTCGTATGGTAGTTCTATTTTTAGTTTTTTAAGGAACCTCCAGACTGTTCTCCATAGTGGCTGTATCAATTTACATTCCCACCAACAGTGCAGGAGGGTTCCCTTTTCTCCACACCCTCTCCAGCATTTATTGTTTGTAGATTTTTTTTTTTTTTTTTTTTTTTGTG
>NC_041225.1:45967396-45968823 GCF_002837175.3 Physeter macrocephalus
ATAGTGTCTGGCCTTACATTTAGGTCTTTAACCCATTTTGAGTTTATTTTTGTGTATGGTGTTAGGGAGTATTCTAATTTCATACTTTTACATGTACCTGTCCAGTTTTCCCAGCACCGCTTATTGAAGAGGCTGTCTTTTCTCCACTGTATACTCTTGCCTCCTTTATCAAAGATAAGGTAACCATATGTGCGTGGGTTTATCTCTGGGCCTTCTATCCTGTTCCATTGATCTATATTTCTGGTTTTGTGCCAGTACCATACTGTCTTGATTACTGTAGCTTTGTAGTACAGTCTGAAGTCTGGGAGCCTGACTCCTCCAGCTCTGTTTTTTTTTCTTTCTCAAGATTGCTTTGGCTATTCGGGGTCTTTTGTGTTTCCATACAAATCGTGCAATTTTTTGTTCTAGTTCTCTGAAAAATGCCACTGGTAGTTTGATAGGGGTTGCATTGAATCTGCAGATTGCTTTGACTGGTATAGTCATTTTCACAATGTTGATTCTTCCAATCCAAGAACATGCTATATCTCTCCATCTGTGTGTATCACCTTTAATTTCTTTCATCAGTGTGTTATAGTTTTCTGCATACAGGTCTTTTGTCTCCTTAGGTAGGTTTATTCCTAGGTATTTTATTCTTTTTGTTGCAGTGTTTCCTTAATTTCTCTTTCAGAGTTTTCATCATTCGTGTATAGGAATGCAAGAGATTTCTGTGCACTAATTTTGTATCCTGCTACTTTACCAAATTCATTGATTAGCTCTAGTAGTTTTCTGGTAGCATTTTTAGGTTTCTCTATGTAGAGTATCATGTCATCTGCAAACAGTGACAGTTTTACTTCTTCTTTTCCAATTGTTGAATAATAGTGGTGAGAGTGGGCAACCTTGTCTTGTTCCTGATCTTAGTGGAAATGGTTTCAGTTTTTCACCATTGAGAATGATGTTGGCTGTGGGTTTGTCATATATGGCCTTTATTATGTTGAGGTAACTTCCCTTTATGCCTACTTTCTGGAGGGTTTTTATCATAAATGGGTGTTGAATTCTGTCGAAAGCTTTTTCTGCATCTATTGAAATGATCATATGGTTTTTCTTCTTCAATATGTTATTGTGGTTTATCACATTGATTTGTGTATACTGAAGAATCCTTGCCTTCCCGGGATAAATCCCACTTGATCATGGTGCATGATCCTTTTAATGTGCTGTTGGATTTCTGTTTGCTAGTATTTTGTTGAGGATTTTTGCATCTATGTTTATCAGTGATATTGGCCTGTATTTTTCTTTTTTTGTGACATCTTTTTCTGGTTTTGGTATCAGGGTGATGGTGGCCTCATAGAATGAGTTTGGGAGTGTTCCTCCTACTGCTATATTTTGGAAGAGTTTGAGAAGGATAGGTGTTAGCTCTTCTCAAAATGTTTGATAGAATTCACCTGTGAAGC
>NC_041225.1:45968901-45969994 GCF_002837175.3 Physeter macrocephalus
CCATTTTATTGGCATAGAGTTGCTTGTAGTAATCTCTCATGATCCTTTGTATTTCTGCAGTGTCAGTTGTTCTCCTTTTTCATTTCTAATTCTATTGATTTGAGTCTTCTCCCTTTTTTTCTTGATGAGTCTGGCTAATGGTTTATCAATTTTGTTTATCTTCTCAAAGAACCACCTTTCAGTTTTATTGATCTTTGCTATAGTTTCCTTCATTTCTTCTTATTTCTGATCTGATCTTTATGATTTCTTTTCTTTTGCTAACTTTGGGTTTTTTTTGTTCTTCTTTCTCTAATTGCTTTAGGTGTAAGGTTAGGTTGTTTATTTGAGGTGCTTCTTGTTTCTTGAGGTAGGATTGTATTGCTATAAACTTCCCTCTTAGAAGGGAAGCTTTTGCTGCATCCCATAGGTTTTGGGTAGTCATGTTTTCATTGTCATTTGTTTCTAGGTATTTTTTAATTTCCTCTTTGATATCTTCAGTGATCTCTTGGTTATTAAGTAGTGTATGTTTAGCCTCCATGTGTTTGTATTTTTTACAGATTTTTTCCTGTAACTGATATCTCATCTCACAGTGTTGTGGTCGGAAAAGATACTTGATACAATTTCAATTTTCTTAAATTTACCAAGGCTTGATTTGTGACCCAAGATATGATCTATCCTGATTGGGTTTTGGAGCTGTGACAGTCCAGGCCTCCGGAGTAGCTCCCTGGAATACATGTGCTAGTGGAGGTGGCATCCTGGACAATCCGACCACCAGTTAACTGTGGCTCTCTGAGGGTTTGTAGAATTGAAGACAGTGTCAACTTCTCACCATGGCTTTCTCTGCTGCTAGGGCTGCCTTCTTACTCACTATCCCTATGCAGACCCCTAGATATCTCTTTCCTCAGCTACCTTCTCCCTAGCTAATTAGTATCTCACTTTCAGTGAGACTCATTTTTTTTTCCAATTTATTTATTTATTTTTGGTTGCATTGGGTCTTTGCTGCTGGGCGTGGGCTTTCTCTAGTTGTGGCGAGTGGGGGCTACTCTTGTTGCAGTGCACAGGCCTCTCATTGCGGGGGCTTCTCTTGTTGCAGAGCACGGGCTCTAGGTGCACG
>NC_041225.1:45977259-45980151 GCF_002837175.3 Physeter macrocephalus
TTTGAACTTTATCCCTTTTTTTCTTGATGAGTCTGGCTAATGGTTTATCAATTTTGTTTATCTTCTCAAAGAACCACCTTTCAGTTTTATTGATCTTTGCTATAGTTTCCTTCATTTCTTCTTATTTCTGATCTGATCTTTATGATTTCTTTTCTTTTGCTAACTTTGGGTTTTTTTTGTTCTTCTTTCTCTAATTGCTTTAGGTGTAAGGTTAGGTTGTTTATTTGAGGTGCTTCTTGTTTCTTGAGGTAGGATTGTATTGCTATAAACTTCCCTCTTAGAAGGGAAGCTTTTGCTGCATCCCATAGGTTTTGGGTAGTCATGTTTTCATTGTCATTTGTTTCTAGGTATTTTTTAATTTCCTCTTTGATATCTTCAGTGATCTCTTGGTTATTAAGTAGTGTATGTTTAGCCTCCATGTGTTTGTATTTTTTACAGATTTTTTCCTGTAACTGATATCTCATCTCACAGTGTTGTGGTCGGAAAAGATACTTGATACAATTTCAATTTTCTTAAATTTACCAAGGCTTGATTTGTGACCCAAGATATGATCTATCCTGATTGGGTTTTGGAGCTGTGACAGTCCAGGCCTCCGGAGTAGCTCCCTGGAATACATGTGCTAGTGGAGGTGGCATCCTGGACAATCCGACCACCAGTTAACTGTGGCTCTCTGAGGGTTTGTAGAATTGAAGACAGTGTCAACTTCTCACCATGGCTTTCTCTGCTGCTAGGGCTGCCTTCTTACTCACTATCCCTATGCAGACCCCTAGATATCTCTTTCCTCAGCTACCTTCTCCCTAGCTAATTAGTATCTCACTTTCAGTGAGACTCATTTTTTTTTCCAATTTATTTATTTATTTTTGGTTGCATTGGGTCTTTGCTGCTGGGCGTGGGCTTTCTCTAGTTGTGGCGAGTGGGGGCTACTCTTGTTGCAGTGCACAGGCCTCTCATTGCGGGGGCTTCTCTTGTTGCAGAGCACGGGCTCTAGGTGCACGAGTTTCAGTAGTTGTGGCTCGCGGGCTCTAGAGCGCAGGCTCAGTAGTTGTGGCACACGGGCTTAGTTGCTCCGTGGCATGTGGGATCTTCCCGGGCCAGGGCTTGAACCTGTGTCCTCTGCATTGGCAGGAGGATTCTTAACCACTGTGCCACCAGGGAAGCCCGAGGCTCATCTTTTGTAAAACAACAACAACAACAACAACAAAACCAGAAAAGAAAATCCGTCCTCCTTTCTCTTCCTGATGTCCTCTGTCACTCTGGATCCTCTCAGGATAAACGCCCAGTCTGTACCGCACTCTGGTTACCTCTGCTCCTACTCTGAGACATGCCTTGTTTCTTCTCAGAATGTTCCTGCTACCTCTTTGTCTCACATGAAACCTGGCTTTTTCCCTTGGCCACTCCCTTGAGTAGAAGCCACCTGTTTTCCCAGACTCACCTACACATTCAGCCTTGCCCCCAAGAAAAGCATCCCCATTTGAAGCTTCTACCATTTGGCTAGATCACTTGTGTTGATCCTCTTTGCTGTTATCTACTCAGTCTCCTGGTTACACACTAACTTCTTGAGAACGTCTACACTGGCCTCAAGTCCTCCTCTCCACTCTGGTTTCTGTAACCATCCAGGGTAACTTCAGCATCTACAAGGGCAACCTATCCAGCACCTACTTCCCCGGGGCCACACCCCCAACCTTATCATCTATTCATGCTCAGCCGCAAAATAATAACTTCTAAAATACTACTCTGTGACCACAATTTAAAAATTCATTGATTCAGAGACATTTTTGAGGGCTGGCTATACTCCAGGCACTGTTAGGTGCTGGTACTATAGAAATGAAGTCAACTACTCTTAGTTTGCTGTGCCAGCTCTGATGACTATGCCAAAACTTTCTGTCTCTTTAAAAAGCCGAATCCTATCCCTGACATTTTCACTCAGGAGATAATCCAGCTTCCAAACTGCTCAGAGAAAATGGACACTCGAGGGCGAATTATCTTCCTTTCCTGGCACTTCATCCCTCTCCACCTCTCATTTATGCATCCTTTCCTTCCGTCTCAGAGGAGGTGGGGTTCCTTCTTGTCCAAAGCTCTTTCCCTGACCTGTGTTCCAGGTTCCACACTCTTAAGCCACTTCTAGGATTTTGCTCTTTCAATGATCTCTCTCTCTCGTTTCCCTCTAAATTGTAACTTCTCCTCCACTGGTTCCTTCTCATCCTGCTGAAGAATCTCTTCTTCCCATAAGGACCCCTCTTGACCACCACCCCTACTAGCTATTTCCCATTAGCTCTTCCTTTAATTCTCTAAACCCCATAAAGAGGTCTGGCTCACCTTCTTCATTGTCAATTAATTCCATAACCCACTCACACCTGGCTTCCCTCAACTCTAACGCATGGATGTTTCTTTCACTGCTTTTCCCACTCTAACTACCAAAGCAAACGCTTTTCACTCTCACCTCACTTGCCACTCCTGCCTTCCTGGTGTCCCTCTCTCCTGGTTCTCATCTTTCCTCGCTGCTGCTTCTTCGTCTCCATCTGTCTCCTGACTGCCACCAGCTGCCACCATCCCCAGAGTCGTTTTCAGTCCTCTCATGTTACAGGCTCATCCTGTGGCCATTCCCCCAGTCCCATGCTACCTGGATCACAGATCTGCATCAACTAGGATGGCTCTCCCTAAGCTTCAGCCTCACATTTTTGGCTATTTATTGACTATCTCCACCTACTTACCACCTAAACACCTCAGACTCAATATATTCAAACTCATTGTCTTTCCCCTCAACTCTGGTCCCCTTCTTTTTTTTAAAAAAAAATTTATTTTTTTTAATACACCAGGCTCTTATTAGTTATCTATTTTATACATATTAGTGTATGAATGTCAATCCCCATCCCCCAATTCATTCCCCCCCGC
>NC_041225.1:45983160-45984216 GCF_002837175.3 Physeter macrocephalus
TTTGAACTTTATCCCTTTTTTTCTTGATGAGTCTGGCTAATGGTTTATCAATTTTGTTTATCTTCTCAAAGAACCACCTTTCAGTTTTATTGATCTTTGCTATAGTTTCCTTCATTTCTTCTTATTTCTGATCTGATCTTTATGATTTCTTTTCTTTTGCTAACTTTGGGTTTTTTTTGTTCTTCTTTCTCTAATTGCTTTAGGTGTAAGGTTAGGTTGTTTATTTGAGGTGCTTCTTGTTTCTTGAGGTAGGATTGTATTGCTATAAACTTCCCTCTTAGAAGGGAAGCTTTTGCTGCATCCCATAGGTTTTGGGTAGTCATGTTTTCATTGTCATTTGTTTCTAGGTATTTTTTAATTTCCTCTTTGATATCTTCAGTGATCTCTTGGTTATTAAGTAGTGTATGTTTAGCCTCCATGTGTTTGTATTTTTTACAGATTTTTTCCTGTAACTGATATCTCATCTCACAGTGTTGTGGTCGGAAAAGATACTTGATACAATTTCAATTTTCTTAAATTTACCAAGGCTTGATTTGTGACCCAAGATATGATCTATCCTGATTGGGTTTTGGAGCTGTGACAGTCCAGGCCTCCGGAGTAGCTCCCTGGAATACATGTGCTAGTGGAGGTGGCATCCTGGACAATCCGACCACCAGTTAACTGTGGCTCTCTGAGGGTTTGTAGAATTGAAGACAGTGTCAACTTCTCACCATGGCTTTCTCTGCTGCTAGGGCTGCCTTCTTACTCACTATCCCTATGCAGACCCCTAGATATCTCTTTCCTCAGCTACCTTCTCCCTAGCTAATTAGTATCTCACTTTCAGTGAGACTCATTTTTTTTTCCAATTTATTTATTTATTTTTGGTTGCATTGGGTCTTTGCTGCTGGGCGTGGGCTTTCTCTAGTTGTGGCGAGTGGGGGCTACTCTTGTTGCAGTGCACAGGCCTCTCATTGCGGGGGCTTCTCTTGTTGCAGAGCACGGGCTCTAGGTGCACGGGTTTCAGTAGTTGTGGCTCGCGGGCTCTAGAGCGCAGGCTCAGTAGTTGTGGCACACGGG
>NC_041225.1:45985806-46023133 GCF_002837175.3 Physeter macrocephalus
TCAGACTCAATATACTCAAACTCATTGTCTTTCCCGTCAACTCTGGTCCCCTTCTTTTTTTTAAAAAAAAATTTATTTTTTTTAATACACCAGGCTCTTATTAGTTATCTATTTTATACATATTAGTGTATGAATGTCAATCCCCATCCCCCAATTCATTCCCCCCGGCCCCCAGCTTTCCCCCCTGGGCCCCTTCTTCAGTTTCCACTCTCTACTCAGCTATCCCAGCCATGAATTACACAGCAATCTGCAACTCTCCCTTACTTCCTAAATCTGAGTGTTCACAAAGGCCTGCTGGTGAAGTAGTTCCACCGTGTCTGAAGTAGTTCTAGAATCTGTCCTTTCCTCCCCCTCCCTAGTTCCACTGTTTCAGTGCCTTATATTATCTTGCCCGGACTAGTTATCCCAAGTGGTTTTCCTACCCCCGGCTTCTTCCCACTTGAATTCATCCCCCACTCTGCCATCAGACCTATGGCATAAGTAAGATAATGTCACAGCTCTGTTTAGCATCCTTTCAAGACTCTCCACGAGTAATAGGACATACTCTGAACTCCTTACACGCAAGGCTCTTCACTCTCAGGCACATTTCTTTCCCGCCTCATCTCCCATTACTCCCTTAACTCACATACCCTAAACATGCAACTTTATGAATTATTCCCAATCTTCTGAATGTACCTCATCAGTCCACGAGCACTCTACTCTCTCTGGGACGTCCTCTCCTGGTTATCTCCACAGCATAGTTCTGTTAGCACTTGAAGACGCAGCTCTAGGGCGTTTCCGTAAAACCCCACAGAAGGGGTTTTATACACGTGTATTTGACGCCTGTGTTATGGCTCTCCGCACAGGGTTGTATTACTGTATCTGCATATCCGCCTCCCGCACCGCAAGGCAAACTCCTAGTGCACCTCCCCATTTCTGTGGCCACCGCTCCCAACAGAGGGCTGCGTCTGTAGGAGGTCCACAAATGTCTGAGTTGAACGGACACAGGCTTTTCTCTTTGACAACAGGACCAAGTTTTTAACCTCTGCATGCCCTGACGTTCTTCATAATAGTGCTACAGAGGCACAGCAGGTGAGGAATGCAATGGTTTCACAGGTAACTGCCGGGTGACAGAAGTGGGAACATACGTATATGTATAACTGATTCACTTTGTTGTAAAGCAGAAACTAACACACCATTGTAAAGCAATTATACTCCAATAAAGATGTTAAAAAAAAAAAAGAAGTGATTGTCTGTGAGCGGTGTGGGGCAGAGTACTTTCGCTTTTCACTGAATTTCTTTGTGGGGTATTTGTTTTTGTAACCATGTTCATGTTTCTTTGATAAAAGTAAAAAATATAAAATTCTTTGGGTACTTCCCTGGTGGTCCAGTGGTAAAGAATTTGCCTTCCTATGCAGGGAATGAATGCAGGATTGATCCCTGGTCGGGGAACTAAGATCCCACATGCCACGGGGCAACTAAGCCCACGCGTCACAACTACTGAGTCCGGAGGAATAAGAGATCTAAATGAAGTGACAGATACCAGGGGTTAGGATGCCGTGCTTCCACTGTAGGGGGTGCAGGTTGTGTCCCTAGTCGGGGAACTAAGATCCCCCCTGCCACGGGGCAACTAAGCCCGCGCGTCACAACTACTGAGCCCGGGCGCCTCCATGAAGATCCCGCCTGCTGCAACTAAGACCCGACGCAGCCAAAAAATAAATACAAAGAAACAAAGAAAGAAAGAAGTCAAATGCTAAAAAAGAAAAAAAAAAAAGAAAAGAAAAACATTCTTTGTTGGTTATGAATAATCTATCGATAGGTCTACAAACTGCAAAGGACCATTTTCTGTGTGTTTGAAAGGACGGTCAAGTTCTGAGGGCTTAACTCCCAAGGGGCTGCATAATGAGCGTGTGCCGATGACCGGGGAGCAATCCTAGCGGGAGGCTGTACCTCAGGGGTCGCTTGGCCAGCAGAGCCCTGCGCCTGAGAACAAAGCAGCAGCCCCGCAGAGAGAATAACGCATTTGCTTCGACAAGTCTGCTTATGTACACAGATCATTCTTACCAATGTGTGTTCACACACGTGGGTATGTATGTTTGTGAATATGGCTTTTAAAAAAACATACCAAAATACTTTTAAGAAAATATCCTTTTGTTTCTTCTACTCCCCGACCTGGGCACAGTGTGGAGGGAGCAAGCCTTTGAAAGCTATTTCTCCCAGCTTAAGAAAACTAGAATTTTAATGTTAGGCTGAAGATTTTCACACACACACACACACACACACACACACACACACGCGTGCGCGCGCGCACACACATTTGGTTAAAGGAAGTGGGCCTGAATGCTGGGCAGCTTAGTGCAGAAAGGGTGCAGCTGAGATTTCCACTGAGGACAGCTGTACCCTAGGGTCAGGTGGCACTGCCATGGACAGCAGCAGACCGAACGGTCGTATCAGCCAGCACGAATCACAGGTAGAGTCTTTCAAGGGCCAGAGATGAAGATAATTCAGTCCTTGCTAAAAACGTCTGATGGCTTTGGGGCAGAAAGGCATATTTTGCTTTGCTATGTAACCTCCTCAGTCCTTAACTACAAAAGTGTATCAGAATTGAATTCTAGTGCTCATCCTAAATGGGAGCTGAGTCACAGCTACCTCGGTGCTGTGTCTGCAGTCTCAAGTGGGTGACTCATGTCTGTAAAATTCTGAGAGAAAGTACCAACCGACCCGTTGCTTAGTCATCTTTTGCATGGATGCTGGGTTCATGAGCTCTGGAAACTATAATGAGCGATCTAGCCTTTTACCATCTCTTTATTCTTTTCTAAACAGTACAAATTACATCTCTAAAAATAACTTCATCTATGCAAGTGAGTCACTGCGACCTGACAAGCTTCCACAAGCTACCCAGCTAAACTGTAATATTTACTTGTGAAGGTACAAATCCTACTGTCGTATTGGCCCCATTTTTTTTTTTTTTTAAGATCAAAATTTGGTAGACTTGGGGAAGGGAGGAGGGTTTCATTAAATGTTTTAAGGAAAACACGGTTTACTCCTAACCTTTGATATGGGCAGGGCTTTGGGTTGGAGGTGGGGGCAGAAATCCTCTGAAAGCTGTTTCTAACAGCTTATGAAAACCAGAATTTTAATATTTCAAGTTGAAGATTAATCAAAGACTCTGAACTTTTAGGAAGGGGTGCTTATTGGCTGTTGAAGGAGAAATATCAGTAACCTTATTTACTCTCAAATCCTGAACTGTGGGCTTCTCTGGTGGCGCAGTGGTTGAGAGTCTGCCTGCTGATGCAGGGGCCGCGGGTTCGTGCCCCGGTCCGGGAAGATCCCACATGCCGCGGAGTGGCTGGGCCCGTGAGCCATGGCCGCTGAGCCTGCGCGTCCGGAGCCGGGAGAGGACACAACAGTGAGAGGCCCGCGAAAAAAAAAAAAAAAAAAAAAAAAAAAATCCTGAACTGTGAATTTATGACATTTTTGACAAAAGACCCAGCCACACTAATAAATGCATCTGTATTAGACATTAATCTTTATTGTCCCAGTAGCCGATTCCCTCACCGTGCCCTGGATTCTCTAGCCACACAACTAAGCTTTGGTACTCTACCCGTTTGCTGGGTAGCTGTCCAGCCCTCAGGCCTGCCTGCTGGTCTTTAGCTTGCTTGCCTTTCTGGGCCTGGCGTTGCCAGCTCTCAGCAGCCCCACGCCAGGCCTGTTCCAGTTAGTCGATAAGTACAATGAATGCAACCTGAGGCAGGAGCAGGTTACCTGCAAGGAGCTTACACCTTCATAAATTAGGTAGCAATACTGAAATATCAAAGCACTGTTAATCTACACTCTGGCTGAAGCCAGAAGACTGGAAGGGTCGCTTTCTCATCAGTGTTTGGTCAGGAATGGAATTACTGATACCTCTAAACCTAGGAAGTTTCCACTGCTGTTTCAGCTTCTCCTTTAAGAGATCAGACCACTCGGCCATAATCGGATGGCCACATGATCAGCCTCCCCCAGGGCACAGGGGTGCTTTAGAATAGTAAGATGAAATCACTGGTCCGTCTGAAAATTCCCCAGGAAATGGCCTACAAAGCCCACTGCATGGCTTCGACCCGGGCAGAGGCTGAGTCACCTTAAATCCTTCCCCCCTCCCGCTCACGTGACTTGTCCCAAGGAGGAGGCCAGCGGGAGTCACCTGGCCTCAGCGCCTCGCCCTGCGGAGCAGCTGCCCCCGAGGGGGCACCTGCGGCAGCCTGTGGGGTCTGGTCCTTTCCGCTCGGACTTCACTGATTCAGCCTCAGTCCCGGGCACCTGCCGTGGCCCGAGCAGGAGCTCCTTCCTGCAGGAGCTGTCGCTCACATCTACACCCCACTGTGGGCTCTGCCGCACTCTGGTTTCCCTCAGGACGCAGTGTCCCGTTGTCTCCCTGTCATTCTCGCAAGTTTGATGTCACTCAACCTCCCCAAGCCTCCTTCCTCACTTGCAAAATGGGGAGAATAACTATCTACCTCTCAGGGTTGAGATGATGAGAAGACACCTGTGAAGGAAATTGCTTTATAGACTGCAAGTGTGCTCTGAGCAGCGCACCCTCCCGGCTCAGTGCGGGGGGTCCCTGGGCTCCTGCCAAGTGCCTAACACCGTGGGGGGCACTGCACATAAGAATAACATAGTTTAAAAGATCAACTAGCCCTAGCAATCCTGGACCTTGGCAAGCAAATTAACGGGAATAAGGAAGCAAATACGCATGACAATTAAAGAACCGTTCAATATAATATACGTTAAAGTCTCACAATTACGTTAATCAGATTGAGATGGAGGTGATCAGGTTAGAAAACTGGAGATAGGTTTTAAGAAATGGTGCAAGAAATATATGGAGGTCAAGGAGAGACAGCAAAGAGGCCAAAGTTGAGTGAGAGAGAAAGCCCGGGGGGCAAGGGGAGCCTGTGTCCTGAGAGAGGCCGGCGGGGGCACTTCCCAGCAGAGGAGAAACACAATGGAAGTGGTGTTTCAAGACGATTAACTTGGTGGCAGGGCGCAGGAGCGACAAACCAGCCAGCAGCCAAGAACAATCCAGGAGTGAGGTGATTGGCTCTAAACTGGGGTGGAGGCAGGGGAGTGGCAAACAGGGATAAGCAGCACCTGCATTTCCAGAGCACGTGAGGGTTTCCCGTTGGCTCTCATGTGATTTAATCTTCACAAAACCCTGTGAAGTCGGCAGGATAAACAACAATACCATTTTACAGGTGAGGAGACAGTCTCAGGGCCAGTGTATGGTGAGGCTGGAAACTCAACCCAGGTTTTCTGACTGTGAGTGAGTGTTCCTTCTACTATGTGCGTGGTTCTCAAGACTAGCTACACATCAGGCTTACCCAGGAAGCTGTTTTTAAAATATGCAAGTTCAGCAACGCCCGCCCCCTGCCCCACCCATTCTGGATTCTGATTCAGTAATAGAGGGGGGCAGGGAGAGGAGAGAGGCAGGGAGGTAGGTGTCCAGGTGTCGGGCTTTTTCAAGGCTTTGAGGGGTCCTGATGTAGGATCGGGGCTGGAACCTTGTGGGACCCAAGTGGACAAAGGGGGTACGAGAAGAGGAGCAATTACCCTCCATTCCAAGATGTGGAGCCTCAGGTCATGGAGTCTGGTCCTGCCATTAAATGCTGGGTGGAACAGAAGCTGCTCAATCCAGGGAGTCTGGTGAAAACTGTCTCCTAGCCTGGGATGCTGTTTCAGCTCCATGTGTCTGTCTCAGCTCTTATCTTTTATCTCCACCAGCCAGAGTAAAAAGAGTTCTGTGAGGGCTTCCCCGGTGGCGCAGTGGTTGGGAGTCCGCCTGCCGATGCAGTCCATTGGAACTTATTTCTCTCACAAGTGCCTAAAATTACATCAATTGAGAGTAAGAGTATACTTGGGTGAGGTAGCATTACTTATCTGTAGTTTTTTTTAAGACAAAAATACAAAAGGGGGCTTCCCTGGTGGCGCAGTGGTTGAGAGACCGCCTGCCGACGCAGGGGACGCGGGTTCGTGCCCCGGTCCGGGAAGATCCCACATGCCGCGGAGCGGCTGGGCCCGTGAGCCATGGCCGCTGAGCCTGCGCGTCCGGAGCCTGTGCTCCGCGACGGGAGAGGCCACAGCGGTGAGAGGCCTGCGTAACGCAAAAAAAAAAAAAAAAAAAAAAAAAAAAGAGTTCTGTGGATTCCGGAAGACTGGCGGAGAGCAGTGGCTGTGAAGACGACCTCCTGTGTTGGAGGGCTCCGCACTCTCCCAGCTCTGAGTGAGCACGGGTGCTGCTGGGCCCCCGCCTCCCCATCTCCCTTCGCTCTTCACTCCACCTGCTACTTCAGCCCTGTCAGTTCCCAGTTCACATGGGGTCTTAGGGAAGCCTTCTCCAGCTTCCTCAGAACCTTCTCCAGTTCCACAGAACTCTGGAAATCCCTACCCTGCTGTGGGCTTTCCTGGTCTCACAGACTTCCCTGCTAGACACTGAGCAACTTGCTGGCAGGCACTGTCTGGCACCAGCTTGTTTTTCTGACACGGGAGAGGCTCAGTGACTATCGGTTTACCTTGCGTGGTAACCTCTGAATCTGAGACAAACTGAATAAACTTCGGTCCAGTTCTCAGCGTTCTGTTCCACCCCACCACCCTTTGGAGCAAATATGAACTTCTATGAAGGCACACGTTCACTGGACTGTTCTGACTTACACTGAGGTTGGAATCCGGGAGTTGGGCCATGTCGGCCTTCCCCTTATTTTGAGCCTTTGTCCAAGCAATAGGTTGCCCCTTTTATTATATGGGGCTCATCCTCCACTCTATTTCCCTCCCGGAAGCTACAGGTTTTAAGAGATTTTGCCTTAACAATCATTTCCCCATGAAATAGCCACATCACTAAACCAAATTGACACAATTTCAAACCAAAGCAAAACACTTAGTATTTCATTTATCCATGATACAGATAAGTGTTTGATTTCTATTAGGCTTTTTGAATTACAGCTCTGAACACAGTTCGGGCATAGACCGCCATTGCTGCTTTTGTGAATAGTTAAACTGGAATAAATACTAGAAAGAATCTCTTATCTCCTGTTTATCATACCCCACCTTCAAAGTAGAATCTTAAAAGCTTTTGGATGCTTTCCCAAAAGAATTCTCCCAATTCTCTACCAGCTAATATTAACTCTCCCTTCTCCTCTCCTCTTAAAAGGTATTTGTACCCACTGTATCTGTACTTTCTACAAACATGCCAACCAAAAGTTAATGCCCTTAACAGTAGAAACCACCTCTAAAATCTACCATGTGCCTAGAACTAAATGAGTAATCGTTTGAAATTATTAAATGTTACTAATTAGCATAAATTTCATAAGCTGAGGGTAATTACCAAGCTTAAGCACACGTCTATGAAACGTCAAAATCCATTTTAAACTTGCCAATTTCAAACTGATAGGCAGAGTCTTCCAATGTTACATTGTAGAGTTAACCTTCCTGGTTGGCCCTTTCCCTTTTAACTAATGGCTCCATAAAGGATGAATGTGGGGGGTGATACCTGCTTTCTGTATGTATCTAAAATCTTTCCCAGTATTATGGTATTGCTTCAGTTTCTATATGTTAATGGAACCCTTACTGTAAAGAGCATGGACATTTACCATATTGCCAAAAGCAATGTATGGATTCAATGCAATTCCTATCAAAATCCCAATGGCATTCTTTACAGAAATTTTTAAAAATCCTAAAATTCATATGACACCACAAAAGACCCCAAATAGCCAAAGCAATCTTGAGCCAGAAGAACAGACCTAGAGGCATCATACTTCTTGATTACAAAATATATCACACAGCTACAGTAATCAAAACAGTATGGTACTGGCATAAAAACAGACACAGACCAATGGAGCAGAATAGAGAGCCCAGAAATAAATCTACACATTTACAGTCAACTGATCTTTGACAAGATTACCAAGAACACACAACGGAGAAAGGATAGTCTCGTCAATAAATGGTGTTCAGAAAACTGGATATCCACATGCAGAGGAATGAAACTGGACACTTATCTCACACCATATAAAAAATCAACTCAAAATGGATTGAAGACTTGAACATAAGACCCCAAACTATAAAACTACTAGAGGAAAACACAGAGAAAAAGCTTCTTGACATTGGTCTGGGTAAAGATTTCTTGTATATAATACCGAAAGCACAGGTAACAAAAGGAAAAATTGACAAATTCTTTATTGTATCAAACAAATTTTTGATTGTAGCAAACTAAAAAGTTACTGCACAGCAAAGGAAACAATCAACAGAGTGAAAAGACAACCTATACGACAGAAGAAAATATTTGCAAACCATATATCCGATAAGGGGTTAATATCCAAAATATTTACGAAACTCATACTCAATAGCAAAAAACCAAGTAACCCAATTAAAAATCAGGCAAAGGACCTGAATAGACATTTCTCAAAAGTAGACACACCAAGGGCCTACAGGTGCTCAACATCACTAACCATCAGAACCACAATGAGATATATCACCTCACACTGTTAGAATGGCTCTTAGCAGAAAGACAAAAGATAACAAATGTTACCAAGGATATGGAGAAAAGGGAACTACTGATGGCAATGTAAACTGGTTCACTAATTATGAAAAATAGTATAGAGATTCCTCAATAAATTAAAAATAGAACTACCATATAATCCAGCAATCTCACTTCTGGGTATACATCCAAGGAAATGAAATCAGTATCTTGAAGAGCTATCTGCATTCCCATATTCACTGTAGCGTTATTCACAAGAGCCAAGATACGAAAACAACCTACATGTCCATCGATGGACGAATGGATCAAGATAATGTGGTTTACATAGACAATGGAGTATGAATCAGCCTTAAAAAAGAAGGAAATCTTACCATTTGGGACAAAATGGATAAACCTGGAGGGCACTGTGCTGTGTGAAATAAGTCAGACACAGAAAGACAAATATTGCATGATCTCACTTCTATGTGGAATGTTCTAGTCAAACTCTTGGAAACAGAGAGTAGGACGGTGGTTGCCAGAGCTGTGGGGGAGGAAGAAATGGGGAGATGTTGGTCCAAGGGTACCAAGTTTCAATTATGCCAGATGGATAAGTTCTGGAGATCTAATGTACAGCACGGTGACTGCAGTCAACAACACTGCATTGTATACTTGAAATCTGCTAAGAGAGTAGATCTTAAATGTTGTCACCACATACAAAAATAAGAAAAGGAAAAAAACCAGGTGACTATGTGAGGTGATGCACATGTGGATTTGCTGGATGGTGTTGACCATTTTTCACAGTATATATCATAACATCTAGCTGTACACCTTAAATATATGCCATTTTTATTTGTCAATTATACCTCAAAAAAGCTGAAAAAAAGAGTGGCATGGATATTTAAGAGCCTTCTTTCCTTCACAATACGTTGACAGGTTGATCTCTCAGAATTTCTTTCTTTGAACAAGAACACCAGGAACTATTTGAAGACTGGCTGAGTCACGTTCCTGCAGCTGGAGGCACAGTGGTGCCCGTGAGGGCCTGTGTTGTGAAGAGAGGAGGTTTTGCTGGTTCACTCCCTGGGCGGGTGAGACCTTGAAGGAACAATGTCCCTGATGCAGCAGGAAGTAGCCCTAGTGGCAGGTGGTGGCTCTGGTCCAGCTTGAGGCCCAACCAAATCAAACACACCCAACCACCTTGCATTTACAAAAACCTCTTCTATTTGAATGAGAGGTGAAAACTCTAAGACTCTGGGTCTGCGTTCTTCTGAGGAATTCCATACATGTGAAGCAGCTGCCTCCCTTTATCTCCGACACTGCCAGACAAGTAAAGCATTCCACAGAGCTTTAGCTGTGTGTTCATGGACGGCTATCATCTTCTAAATCGGGAAAACCAAATAAGATGCTCTACATCCTTTTTGTCTCCAAGGCTCTGGCACATAATCTGTACATGTCAACTTGGTGTTCACGTACCCACTGCATAACTGACGCCCGCATCCCAGGCAAACAGGGCAAGATCATATCATTATTAAGAATCAAGAAATAATAGCATTACATCATTGTGTAAGATGAGGCAAGGCAGAGCTGAAAGAGCTCAGCGTTTGAATTTAAACATTTGGGACCTGATTTAATCATTCTGCATTTACCACCTGTGGGATCTTAGGCACGTTACTAAACCTCTCTGCTTTCTACCTTTCCATCTGGAGAAAGGCAATCGTGATTTTTATCTGGCAGGATTGTTGTAAGGATTATGAGACAATGCACATAAAGTATCTAACACAGTGATTGTCTCACAGTGAGTGGTCTTTAAACGACAACTATTAGTGTGATGTAGATTGAGGGCCCAGATACTTTCTCTTCCATAGAAACAGCAGGAGATATCAACAGACTGAAGGAAGAATCTTGCCATCGGGGTGAACAGGACTCGTGGTTCAGGAGTGAGAAGATGAAGGTGGTTTCCAGTTTAGGTTCAATCAAATCCATGACCAAGAGCAGCAGTGGCCAAAACCCTCTCCAAAGCATAAAGCCCACAAAGTGGCAACACAGGTACCAGACATCAGCACTAAACGGGCTTGTTCTTAGATCTGGTCCTTTCTTAAGAGACAATTTTAATATAATCTTCTGGAGCAGTGGGCTATACTGATGATTTTCTAATTTTAAGTTCCTTGAGGGAAGGACCATATCTTATCTGTGTACCTGATATACTGCCTGGCTCAAGATGGGGCTTCAGAAAATAATTTTTAGTGGAATTAAAGTAGTGGCCTTAACCCTGTTTTCCAGGCCAGAGTAGAGAAAAATAGCACATGTACTATAAACAATGCCAAGGCAATATTCCTTCCAGCATTTTCATAATATGTATGTGAGCCAAGTACTGCTAAGTACTATTAGTCAAGTACTGTTAGAGCCTCTGATGCGATCTGCAGTGTAAAAACAACGACAAGAACAAAATCCAAAATATCTTCAGATTATTTTTATTGAACAGTCTGGGTTTGTTTTTACTCTTTCTACAGCCCATGTTCATATCTGTAGCCTCCCTTTTATGGGCTCTGAAGCTATAAATCTTAAAGAAGACAGATAAGGTAGGCACCTTGTTAAACAAAATCCCCACCAATATGACAAACATTCAAACAGGAGTGGCCTGCCTTTATCTCGTCGCCACCCAGCTTTGACGGAGTCTGTTTCCCTTTTACAAAGGGTTTGCTGTCTGAGAAGTGAACATTTTACCCAGGAGACCAAAAGTCACTCCCCAGCAAGGTATTTCCCAAAGGAGTTGTACTGTCTGTTCCAGAGTGCGTGCTGCGCCTGCTGAACTAACTCTCCAGGCTGCCGTGAATGCCTTGATTTTTATCTATGGTTAGAGGGATTGCGTTTTCTGATAACCTCAGTCCACTCCCCTGAAAACGTGGGTATGTATCCATAAGCTGACTCATTCTGGGTGCAGAGAGCACAGAATCCCCTACAGAGGGTGGAGACTGCAGAGGCTGGAACTTCGGAGGAGGAGGAGAAGGGGGAAGGGGCTGGGATGGAGAGAACAGCAACCCAGAGGGCTGGATTGATTATTTACAAGCTAGTTTGCCAGCAGCCAGATAAGGGATGGATCCTGGCTGGTGACTGTTACCGTGCTGCTTCTTTAAGGTCTTTCACTTCACGATAAAGAAGATTTGATGTGTTTATTAAGTCATTTGGTTGCCCTGGAAGTTGGACCTGTGCCTGTGGTGATAACTGTCTAGCAATGACTCCTGTCTCTTACCAGCCTCAGCCTTTGTTTGCTGAAATGTGGGATTTAGTTGCATCTTTGTCGGTAGGAGCTACTTTTAAAGGGACGGTTTTTAGGAAATTTAGATACATAGAGCTTGCCTTTCACTGGGAAGGATCACAATACAGCTTTGCGGGATTTCTCTGCAAGGAATAATCCCCTCGGCACACATCAAGTCACACTACACACTGAGAGTATGAAGACCACTGATCCATACAGGAGAACCAGACAGGATTCTGACCAGGGCGCTGGGGCCGATCAAAACCGTGGTGGCCAGCAACGTTTGTGATCTCAGGGGGACCCAGCCCCAAAGTGAGTCACTTTCACAGCTGAGGGACACCAACTGAGAGTCACCTTTTCAAGTGATGGGTCTGCTCCTTGTCACAGTCTTAGAACTAATAAAGATTTACTTGTATTACTACTAATGATAGTGTTCCAGTTCTTTTTAAAAGTTACTATGCAATGTTTGATACATGTCAAAGAGTACTTGTAATGCGCATTTAACATGGTGAAAAAATAGAAATGTGAATGAATCCACACTCCCACTCTGAACAAAGACTCTACCCACAGGTCGAGGCCCCTTGTGTGCTCCCCTCCTCCACTCAATCCCCCTCTACCTCTCTCCCCAGAGATAACCACTGTCCTCAAATATCTGTTTGCCATTCTTTCGTTTTTTAAAAAACATGGTTTTAATGCCTATTTCTGTATCCCTAAATAATATTTTATCTGGTTCTGCTTGTTTTTGAGCTTTTTATTTACAAATTCTATCACATAGTATGTCTCCCGTGACTTGCTTCTCTCAGTCAACATTGGGTTTCTAAGATTTCATCTTTACCGTGTGCAGATATGGTTTTGTCATTTCCACAACGGTGTAATGTTCCATGGGGTGAGTTGAACACTATTTATTTATCTACTCCCCCATTAGTTTGTACCATGACTAACAATGCCACCATGACTATTCTTGTACACGTGCTCCTCAAACACTTTTCCTCCTGGGCAAAGTCAAACAAATTTCTCAGCCTTCCTGCAGTGAGGTAGAGTCACATGACTGAACTCTGACCCGTGGACTGTGTACGGGAGGGATAAATGCCACTTCTAGACCTGGCCCCTACAACCCTGAATGTGCTGGTCTGAGGCAGAAGATGCAGTGGAGGATGCTGAGGCCCCAGGGAATGGTGCAGCCACTGAATAGAAGCAGCCAGGTCCCAGGATGCCTGCGTGAAGCAGAGCCCTCCCCCACTCCCTAATGACCGTTGGTGAAGTGACAGCACAAAAAAATAAACCTTTACTGTTAGCCACAGAGATGGGGGTTGCTTGTAGTATGTTAGGCTTTCCTGACTACTACAACCTCCATTAAAATAGATGAGAGTGTGGGTATGTATGTAAGAAGGGGTCAGGTCAGGGCTGGGGGTGAGGAGAGAAGGAGGGAGGTGTGCCTATAAAATGGCACCAGGGATCCTTGGGGTGATGGAGACGTTGTGCGTCTTGGTTGTGTCACTGTCAATACCCTGGTTGTTGATAATGTACCACAGTTGTTCAAGATGTTACTGCCGCTGGAGGAAACTGGGTAAAGCGTACACAGGATTCCTCTCTGTTGTCTGTTACACTCACACGTAAATGTACAATTAACTCAAAGAAAAAAGTTTTAAAAAAACTACAAAAGACGTTATGGTAAATATGGAGAAGTATTAACAAAAGGAGGAAGGCAATTTCTCCCTTGTTTTTGGAAAACAGAAAAGTAAAGTGGCATTAGGTACAGAGGCTGGCACTGAGACCCAGGGGTGTGCCCCAATGCACATGACTTTGCCCTTGGTTTCTTCACCTTAAAACAAGGACAATACCTGCCCTAAAACTTCACGGGGCTTGGGGAGATACAAATTACATGAGATGATAAATAGGAAAGTAGTTTGAAATATTGAAAAGTTTTATATAGGATGTTGAAGACACATTTCTAGTAACAACTTGGGAATGACAAAGCATAATACAAATCCCACCTAAATTTTTAAGAGCTGGAAAGCTGCGGGCTCTGAGTCTTTGTGTTCACTCAGCAACCAAGATTGAGGGGATGTTAGGGATTGCACATCCGGGGTAACAAGATAAAAGTACTTGTTCCAGGTGCAGACAGAGTGTGAAATATGCTACTTCTAATGTAAGAAAGAAAAAAATCAAGAATATATATTTATATTTATTTTATTCACATAAAGAAACTCTGCAAGCCGGAATTGAAAAACTAATAAAAGTGACAAGAAGAGGCACAGGGTGGATTGAGCAGGGGTGAGGGTGAGACTTTTCATAGTGTGCATTTTTTTTAACTAGGTGAATATATTGCCTATTCAAACAATAAAATGCAAAATTTAAGGGCCATTCTTAGGGATGGTTCCTATATTGTGTGTGTGTGTGTGTGTGTGTGTGTGTGTGTGTGTGAGAGACACTTACTTTTGTTTTTCTCACGGCCTTACTTAGTTCCAGGAGGATGAAGTTTGCTGAGTGTTATCACTGGGGTGTGTATTTGTGTGTTCCCGTGTGTGTGTGTGTGTTAGTACAAGTCTGCATACGCCAGAGAATTTTGGACAAGGTCTTACCTCCTTCATGTCTCCCCACATTGGAAATACCCAGGAGTCATGGAGTGGGGACCACTGGAGCAGCAGCCCCTGCTTTTCAATTTTCTGCCCCTTACCTTATTACTATGTTTAAGAACACCGATTGATTTAATTATATTATCACTTTACATGGGGACACTGAGGCTGACCTAACTCACTTTACCAGACAAAATGAGCTTAGAAACAGCAGCTGTGGTCTTTCCTCCCACTTCTGCACTGTAACAACTAGTCAGTAACTCCTTGGGTCTTACGTGGCTTAAAACGCAAATGCTCTCAGGGTCCTGAAGTTAAACCCAGGTTGTTTCAAAGGACTTTCTAGTTGTTACAAGAATTAAATCTGAAAAGCTGAAATCAAGAAGCAATTCTTTCTGATTGTGTTGGTCTTCTGCAGCCTCCACGATCTCGGCCATAATGGAAACAATGAACCATGTTGGAGTAAACCGCCTTTGAACCTTTGAGTGTGGAGTCTCTTTTTGTCTACTCTCTGCAGAGTGCACTAAGCCTGCAATCTTGGGCTGTTCACCTCCCAGAGGAATGGGTCTTTTGAAGTATGCTGTCGTCTTGGTTGGAGGCCAACTGCGCATGCTTTCATCTTCTTGTAAACACAATGTTCAAGCACTGTCCCATCGAAATGGGTTCTACCTTCTCACTGACTGACTGTGGTGGAATGATTTGAACTGAAGGTTTGGCCCACTCCATTCTTCCAACATAAAACAAAGGTTAGGCCACTGGGAGATGCTTTGCTGAGACCACAATTCATTTCTGAGGTCTCAACCAAACACGAGCTGAAGGATTAACTTTGCAAATTCTTTTAATTTGTCTGACACAGGAGACAGTTTACAAAACATATGAGGTTTCCAGGCTACAGCCAAATGAAAAAATAAGAAATATTAGCATAGCCAAAGAGGTTTTAAAAGAAGACTGTTCATTGGGAGAAGCCTCAGGGGATCTGAGTACAGCAGACTGTGAGCTCCTTTAGAAAATGAACATGTCCCAGTCAGCCCTATATCTTTAGTATTCAGTATGGTGCCTGTCACAAAGAATATGCTTAAACATTCATGGAGTTAGTTAAATGCAGCTGCCACCTGGGAGGACATAAAAAGACAAACCCCATTTCTACAAATGTTAGGGCCTATAAAGCTAAATGAGACCCTATGTCTAACCTGACAGACTAACTGGAAAAATGCACAGAAATAAATTTGTATCTTTATTGGGAAACAAACTGAGGGGTGACAGTGGTTTAGGTCAGAGATTGCTGGGTGCCTGGCATCTAAAATGTGAATGTAGGGCTTCCCCGGTGGCACAGCGGTTGAGAGTCCGCCTGCCGATGCAGGGGACCCGGGTTCGCGCCCCGGTCCGGGAAGATCCCACGTGCCGCGGAGCGGCTGGGCCCGTGAGCCACGGCCGCTGAGCCTGCGCGTCCGGAGCCTGTGCTCCACAACGAGAGAGACCACAGCAGTGAGAGGCCCGCGTACCGCCAAAAAGAAAAAAAAAAAAAAAAAAAAAAAAAGTGAATGTAGTTTGCTAATTCCCTCGCCTCATGGATAGATTCGTTTTGTAATTATCTTCACTAGACTCACCTGTATGCAAAGTTTGCTGATCACTGGCAGGTACTATGGTTTCCCTGGAGACAGGGAATCCTTAATCCACCTTTTCAACACTTGGGAGAGTTCAAAAGACTCACAGTACAAAGAGACAGATTCTTAGTTGGGAGCATCTGAAGTAGCACTGGGAGAAGTAACTCATTTACAGAAAAGAACTAAGACTTGGGATTTGTACCCACCATGTACACTGGGGTAGGGACTCTCCTGATGATATACATACCTAGAGTCTTTTAAGTGTTAGAGAAGTGGCAATACATATATACTATATTACGTATATAGCGTTATATAGTATATGTATTGTGCTCCCCAGCCTCTTTCAAATCATAGCATGTACTCAGAAAGTGCTATGATTTTATGGCACTATGGGAAAAATTTATGAGGCTGGCAGAGGTCCCTGACCATAGGGCCCAGCTTCTCCAAGGACTGAAACGATCAGTAGCCTATCTATAGCCTGTCCGCAACCCAGCAGTATGTCCTAGCACGTGGGCTGGGAAGCTTTAGTGAACTGTTGAGAACAAGAGTTCTGGAAAGGTCTTAGTTCAAATGCTGTTCCCTTCTACTACTAGCTGTGCGACTTCTGGCAAATTACTTCATTTCTAGGTGCTTTAGTTTCC
Organism: Physeter macrocephalus; assembly: GCF_002837175.3. Lineage (NCBI taxonomy): Eukaryota > Metazoa > Chordata > Mammalia > Artiodactyla > Physeteridae > Physeter > Physeter macrocephalus. The sequence goes on from NC_041225.1 coordinate 46,002,339, forward strand.
TCTACTGTAGAATGGGGGGATAAGTAGCCATCTTACAGGGTTGTTGAGAGAATTATATGGAATTACGAATGTAAAGTACTCAGTACAGTACTTTGCGCATAATAAGCATTCAGTAATAAGTGACACTATTTATACAAAACAATGGCATTATCATCTTCACCATCACCACCTATCATTAGAGGTCACTTCTTATCATCTTGGTAACCTCTGATTGAGAATGAAAGAATGAATTAGATAAAGAAAAAATACCAGGTTGACTGAGACTGATGAAATGTGAATAAGATGCCTGCCTACTAATGAATCTTTTATTTGTTCATTTTTAAAATCGTGGTAAAACATACAGAACATAAACTTACCATTTTAGCCATTTTTAAGTGTACAGTTCAGTAGCATTAAGTATACTCACATTGTTGGACAAACATCATCACCATCTATCCAGGACTTTTCTCATCTTCCCAAACTGAAACTCTACCTATGAACCAACAACTCCCCACTCCCTGTCTTCCCATTCCCTTGTAACCTCTATTCTGCTTTCCGTCTCTGTGAAACTGACTACTCTAGGTACCTCATATAAGTGCAATCACACAGTATTTGTCCTTTTAATTGTGTTTTGACATTCCCTTCACCCTCACCTATCTGAATACAAGGGTTTAAATCTAGCCAAGGGTCATTCTCAGCCCAGAAGTCACTCCCCAAAGCCTCTTTCACTACATTCTAGGCCAGACCATGTTAAGAATTTGGACCACCTCTATGGGAGGAAAAGTTACCAACAAGGTTTCAAGTTCCAAACCAGAATCCCATTCAGTGTGAAGTATGACTGAATCCTTCTGTTAAGGGTTCAGTCAGGCCAAATAGTTCTGAATCATCCAAACTGGGGATGACCAGAGGTTTCTAGCTTGGGAGAGATTCCAGGTGAAGCTGATGAGAGCCTCTACCATGCATTTGTTTCATGTAAATGTTCACTCGTTGACTCTTTACCTGGATATCCAGTGGCTCATAAAATTCAACATATCCCAAACTGTGCTCAACATTTCCAAATCTGCTCCTCCTAACATAATCCTTGCTTCAAATGATGGCATCATCGGCTGTCTAGATGCCTATGGAAGAAATCTGGGAATCATCCTACTTCTTCTTAGTCCTTGACTGGGATCAACTACTAAGTTTTGCCAGTTTTACTTCCATTCTTGAAATGTTTTCTTTCCCTTCATCTCTATCATGACTGCTCTTAGTTCAGGTCTAATCATCTTTTCCCTAAACGATCTTTTCAGGTTTCTAGGTTCACATTTCAAACCATCTTTTACATAATATCAGAATAATCTCTTTTTATAAAAAGCAAATATATGCCCCTTCTCTACTGAGCGTTCTTCAGTACCTTCTTGCTATCCTCAGGATAAAGTCCATATCCGTCAGACTGGTATACGATGCTCTCTGAGTTCTGGGCTCTTACAGACTCGCTAGCTCAATCTGACACTCTTCAGGCTCTATTATATTGATACATTAGAAGAATTCTAAGCCACTTACAGTTCCTCACATATACTCTGTGTCTTCCCACAGTGCTTTTGTTTATGCTAGCCTCGCTGTCTGAAATGTTCTTACAGCCCTCCTGTCCTACCGGGTTGGGTGCCCCTTCTCTGCATTCCCAAAACATCTGGTGTACGCCTAGCATTGCACTTTAAATGTTTCACTGTTGTTTTTATATGTTTATCTTCCTCACTAGACTGAGCCATTCCAGAACAGGCAGCATTCATCCGGTATCCCCAGAGTCTTGAAAGTGCCTGAACCAAAGCAGATGTTCAATATGTGGTGAATAAAGGACGAAATCAACAAACAAATGAGAATAACTATGGCATAGGTCAGGTCTGGATGCCACTGGAAGGAAGGAAGGAAGGAAGGAAGGAAGGAAAGGAAAGGAATACACATTGGAAAAGAAGAAGTAAAACTGTCTTTATTTGAAGATGACATATAGAGTGTACATAATATTCTAAGAAATCTACTAAAGGTCAACATTCAAAAGTCAATTGTACCCCTATATATTAACAATGAACAATTAGACTATTAGAAAATTTAAAAAATACGCCATTCACATTAGCTTAAAAGACTTAGGAATTAATTTAACAAAAGATGTACAAGACCTGTATACTGAAAACTATAAAACACTGCTAATGGAAATTAAAGAAGATGTAAATAAATGAAAACATACACCACGTTCATGAATCAGAAGATTCAGTATTTCTAAGATGGCAATTCTCCCCAAATTGAGCTATATATTCGGTGCAATCCCAATCATTCTTTTTGTGAAGAAACTGACAAGCTAATTCTAAAATGTATAGGAAAAGGTAAAAGATCTAAACAGCCTAAACAATTTGAAAAAAGAAACACAAGGTTAAAGACTTATCCTACCTGATTTCAAGGCTTACTATAAAATGAAAGTATAGATACATAGATCAATGGAACAGACTAGAGATTACAGAAATAGATATACACTTATTTGGTCAATTGATTTTTGGCAAAAGTGCCAAGGTAATTCAATGAGGAATGGACAGCCTTTTCAACAAATGGTGCTGGAACAAATGGTTATTAGTTTACCAAAAAAAAAAAGAACCATGCCCCTTACCTCACACTCTACACAAAAATTAACTTGAAATGGATCACAGACTTACATTTAAGAGCTAAAACTATAATCTTTTTAGAATAGACAAGGCAGAAATTCTTGCTGAACTAGATTAGGCAAGAATTTCTTAAGTAGGACACAAAAAGCATGGCCCTGAAAATCAAAAAGTAATAAAATGGACTTAATCAAAATTTAATTTTTTTGCTCTTTGAAAGACATCGTTAAGAAAATGAAAAGGCAAGCCACAGATTGGGAAAAAAGGTCTGCAGAAGATATAACTGAAAAGGGGCTTGTATCCAAAATACATAAAGAATTCATAACTCAAAAATAAGACAACAATCCGATTAAAAACAGAAAAAGGATTTGAACAGACATTTCACAAAATAACTTACTTGGCAAATAAGCACATGAAAAGATGCTCAACTAGCCATTAGGGAATTGTAAATTAAAACCACAATGAGACACTACTACACACCCTATAACAACTGAAAAGGACTGATAATAGTGAGTGTTGGAGAGGATGTGAAGGAACTGAAGTCCCATACACTGTTAGTGAGAATGTAACAACTTACAGCCTTCTGGAAAACAGTATGGCAGTATGCTACTGAGTTAAACATATATTTACTATATGATCCAGCATCCCCACTCCTAGGTTTTTACCGAAGAGAAATAAAAACATATGTCCACACAAAGACTTGTGAAAGAAAGAAAATATAAAAGACTATACTCTTTATGATTCCATTTTTGTGAAATTCTATAACAGAATAAACTATAGTAATGGAAAATATGATCAGTGGCTCCCTGGGGCCGGAGGTCAAGGGAGGGGATTAACTGCAAAGCCACAAGAGAAACTTTTTAGGGTGATGAAAATGTTCCATGTCTTGCTTGTGGTGCTAGTTCTATGACCGTACGTGGTTGCCAACATTCATTTAAGTGTTCACTTAAAATGGGTGAATTTTACTGTATGGAAATTATACCTCAAAAAAGATGGAAAAAAATATGCTTCGTGGACTTACGAAAGTTGAATTTGTACAATTAGGAAGCATACAATATGCAAATGGAAAACTCATTAAACCTTAAATCTGAGCATTATTTTCTGGCTTTTTCCTTATGCTGAACATTACTCAGTTCTTCAAGCTAGCGTTAAGATGTCAGCAGTACAATACTGAACACATGCTTTTGTAAAAGTACTCACCTGTCTTAGTATCTTAGAACTGAGCCATTCAAACATAGGAAAAACAATTGGATTTAAGAAACCTGGTTTCTAGTCCTATTCTTCCCCTAACATCATGCATGGCCTTGGTCCAGGCATTCAGCCACATCCTATCCCTGTAATACAGAGAGTTTTCAGAGATTCTTAATCTGAGGTCCATGCATCCCCCTTCACCTCCTCCCCCTCCACAATGGTCCTTGGATAAAATTCAGGGCGTCTGGGAACTTGCATGGGAAGAATGTGTGTCTTTATATTCACTACTTTTAACTGAAATTTAGCATTTCCTCTAATTATGAATGCAGGCAACCAACTGTAGCAGTGTTAGCAGTACCTTGACTTTGTTATCAAGAGAAATCACAGATATTTTTATGTCACATTGTGGTTGTTCCTCATATCTTCAAATATTCTTTATGCTCATCACTATTTCAAAATTGCAGTGGTTATTAGATTGCCATGGATATTGCTATTTAAGGTATTTACAAAGAAGCTCCTATATCTCTGTTATTACTTTTTAAAGATTTGATAATAGTATTTTAATATAATTGGCTTCCTTGTAGTACTATATAACTTATTTTATGCATTTTAAAACACTGAAGAAAGGATCCATAGGGTTCACCAAAGGGGTCTTTGGCACAAAAAAATGTTAAAAACCCCTGGGCAAGATGACCTCTAACCATTCAGTTAACTGCTAAGAATTCTATTCAAAACTGGCATAGAGATAGATAGCTCATATTGTAAATGAGATAATTAAAAGCACTTTAAAACTGTAAGGTGGTATACTAATGTAAGAGGTTGTCTTCTATAGGCCCATGGGTGAAGCGATGTTTTCAACGATTTCACCCCTTACTTTCTTAACTAAATTATGGGGAAGGAAAATGGGTGGTGATATCCATTATTGGCGTCCACATTTCTTTTCTAAAAGATCTTCAGGATTTATGGGTCTTGGCTTATTTGGATCCTGCTTTGAACAAACCAACTGTAAAAAAAACATGTTTGAGACAAACAGGGAAATTTGAACATAGACTGGGTATTAGATAATATTAAAGAATTAGATGTAATAATGTTATTTTGGATACAGCTCTTTTAAAAAATTCTTATCTGTTAGAGATGCAGGTTGAATTACTTACAAGTGAAATAATATTTCACATTTGCTTCAAAATATTCCAGAAAATTAAAAAAAAAAGAAATAAGGTAGACAAAACTACAATATGGGTGATGGGTACATGGGGGTTCATTATATTTTTCTCTCTACTTTTGTGTTTGTTTGAAATTTTTATAATAAAAAGTATTTTTTAAAAAAGATTCATAGGCTATCAGGATAGATCCAGCCCACAGAAATGCTTGGACTGTACTCTGTATAAAAAAAAAAAAAAATCAAAATCATGTAAAGGAGCATGCAGCTTGCCACAGTTCCTACCACTCCCACTTGTCTTAGAACCTGGGCTACCCCACATCTATGTTGCCTCTTTGGCTGTAGGTTTGCATGGACTTTGTATAATGAACCATTATAACTGACCACATTATTATGTCTAAACAGGTTAAATCTAGTTTTTGATAATCAGGAACTGGTAATTCTTTTCTGTTTGTTTCGTTATTGTTTTTTGTTTTTATCCCCAATCTTCATTTTAAAAAAATTGAACTATAGTTGATTTACAATATTGTGTTAGTTTCAGGTTTGTAGCAAAGTGATTCAGATATATATATATATATATATATATATATATATATATTCTTTTTTACATTTATATTCTTTTTTACATTCTCTTCCATTATAGGTTATTACAAGATATTGAATATAGTTCCCTGTGCTATACAGTAAAAATCCTTGTTCATCTATTTTATATATAATGGTGTGTATCTGTTAATCCCATACTTCTAATTTCTCCCTCCCCCTCTTTCCCCTTTGGTAACCATAAGTTTGTATTCTATGTCTGTGAGTCTGTTTCTGTTTGTAAATAAGTTTTTTAGATTCCACATATAAGTGATATCATATAATATTTGTCTTTCTCTGTCTGACTTACTTCACTTAGTATGATAATCTCTAGGTCCCTCCATGTTGCTGCAAATGGCAATATTTCATTCTTTTTTATGGCTGAGTAATATTCCATTGTATATGTATACCATATCTTCTTTATCCATGAATCTGCTGATGGCCACCTAGGTTGCTTCCCTGTCTTGGCTATTGTAAATAGCACTGTTATGAACATTGGGGTGCATGTATCTTTTGGAAATAAGAGTTTTCGTCTTTTCTGGATATATGCCCAGGAATGGGATTGCTGGATCATATGGTAACTCTATTTTTAGTTTTTTAAGGAACCTCCATACTGTTTTCTACAGTGGCTGCAGGAGCTGATAATTCCTTAATTAAGCCACTTATTTTTCTCTTTCTATGGCCACAGAGTGAAACCCTACTTGAGCCAATATATTTGTGCCACTGGACAGGGGATCACAGCTAGACAAACTGTCACCATCACTGAGGAGTGACACTAGCTTCATGCCTCACTGCCTTCAGATCAGTAATGTCTTTGGTGAGATGTCCACTTACATTCCTGGGAGATGAGACGGTATATGCATATCTCCCAGTGCATGGATGGTCACCTGACCCTCTACGTTTGTTCCTGGGACTTACAGTTCTCTGTGAAACTCCAAAGGCTTTCGACATTCATCACATATGTGGGGATACTGCCAACCAATGACCTGAAGCATTACAGTAATATCGTTTATTAGCACATAGGCTCTGGAATCAGTTCCTGGATTTAAATCCTAACTCTGTCACAGTGAATACATTTACTCTTTCTGTGCCACAGTTTTGTCATTTGTAAAATGGGGCACTACTAGTAATTATCCTCAGAAGGATGTTGAGAGGAAGAATAACAATACATATATGCAAGGTACCCAGAACAACTTCTAGAGCATGGTATACACTTAATATTTGTTAACTATTGTTACTATAACTATTATCTTCAACAACAGCAAAAGTTTTACAACCAAAATAATGCCCATGTTTCAACAATACTTTAATTCTGAGAAAGGGTTATACTGAATGAGATTGATATTATAAAAGTTACTCTTTGTAAACAGCTTCCTTTCTTTCATTGAGTGAGGTGCCTTCTTGGGTTACAATTTGTTAATTTCAAAGCCACTGCATATGTTTTTAAGTCAAAATCACTGAGTATTCATGACCTTTCTTTAATCAGATAAACTCACTTTAGCAATTACTTTAATCCAACAGTTACAGTTGCAAAGAATAATATAACACATATAAGAGGGTATTTGGTATTGTGTATCTGATTTACAACCTCTTTCCTTACAAGAAGTCCTTTAGGGTCACTGAAAAGGTCTCACAAGGTATTAGAATGAAGAGAATATTCCCAATGAAAATTAATGAAATGAATTCTCAAACCAGGGTCAGAAATTACAAAAAAAAGACTTTCTGGAAGTAGACTCTAAACATGAAACAGAAGTCTCAATTTGAATCAAAATAGTGACAGTGGTTGCTAAAGGACTGGAGCTATTTGAGCTGTAAACCTTGAAGAGGGTGTGTTTGTGTGTGTAATCAAAAGATGAAAACCACTTCGCCCAGAAGAGCTAACCACTTTCAAGGAAGTCCCAGATAAAAATTAACCCAAATGTTTAAAGTAGCTAAAATACCCATAGTTCTCTCAAACAAAGCAAAAAGGCATTTTGCATTAGAAAGTAGATTTTCTTTTATCTTTTTCTATATTTTTAAATCATTTTGAACAGTACAGAGAACTGATTGGTTTCACTTTTTGTTCATAATCAATTTTAGTTCCTGTTGCTTTGATAGTTATTATTACTACTAAAATGATAAAATTAAATCACAAAGCTTTACATATTCCTGATCTGAGGTAAATATATTAATTCTAAAATAATATCACACTTTTTATAAATCTGGCTTGAAATGAATTCTAATGCATATCATTGTGGTTCCTAATTTTAATCACTTTGTTGATTCTGATTTACTCTTCAAATCTATTTATTTATATAAAAATGAGATCTGTATCCAAAAAGCAAGCAGGTTTGGGAAACCACACGGTTTTGGTTTTACCGAATTATCTAGTAGCCAGCCATCTTGTTTGTTGCTGCTAAATATTCTACAAGACATTGTTTCTGTGGCAAAGAGATGAGTTCACACCACTTTGCTCAGGATCTGAGTGGCTGTCAATTTCACAGCTTTGCTTTGAGTGGTGAAACGACAGTGACACATCAATGCAAATAATTTCCTTGGTTATACTAGCAATCACACAGCCTGACACAATCAGAGCTTGGAAGGGGCATTTGCAACAATAAACAGAAGGCTCTGATTTTTACTTAAAATTTCAAAAGCTGTCCTGATTTCTAGCTTATTGGCCTTGATTACAGGCCTATGAGGAAAGAATTATTTAAATGACTAGCAGAATTAGTCTGCAGTTGTCAATTTCCTCTAGCTTTCAAAAAGGAAAAAAAAAAAAGTCTTAACCAGAAACTGAGCTCTCTGAAAAGCAAAATTACTGTTTTCTGGACTAATGTAAGCTTAAAACTAATGAATGACCAAATGAGTGGAAAGAGAGACAGATAAGGACAAAATCAAAAGAAGTATATTAGGGAATCTGTGTGAACTTTTAATTATTGAAAATAAAGAAAAAAAATCAGAGTAAGAAACTCATCATCTGCTAGAACAAAGAAACCCTGCCACCTCCTTCTGCCTCTACTATAACAACTGTGAAATGGAGTAACAGAGCATTCAAAGTCCTACTAAGACCTACCTGAAATAATGGACAGAGCAAAATACAATGAAAATTATTTTCTTCTTTTAATTTCTTTTGAAAATATAAGATTGTCTATAACTAACAGAAAAAGCTGTATTGTTGTATTTACATGATGACATATATAGATATAACATATATGACAATAATAGCACAAACAAGGGGGAGAAAGAGGAGCAAAGTTGTTATATTTTACCAGAATTAAGTCACTATTAAACTGAAGTAGACTGTGTTAAGTTAAAGATGGATACTGCAATCTCTAGAACAAACTACTAAGAAAATTTAAAAAAAAAAGATAGCTAAAATATCAACAAAGAAATTAAGATGGGACACTAAAAACATTTGTTTGACACACAATGAGGCAGTAAAAGAGAAACAAAAAGGGAATGAGACAAACAGCAAACAATATCAAAATGGCAGGCCCCAATCCAACTATACCAATAATTACATTAAATGTCAATGGATTAAACTCTCTAATAAAACAGCAGAGTTTGTTTAAATGTACACAAAAGCAAAACCCAACCATATGCTGTCTACAAGAGACACACTTTAGATTTAAAGGCATTAAAAAAAAAGGTTGAAAGCAGTGGGCTGGAAAAGGTATACCAAGCAAACAATAAACAAAATAGAGCTGGGGTGGGTTATCAGTATCAGATGAAACAGACTTTAAGACAATAAATATCTAGAGACAAAAGGGAACATTCCATAACAATAAAAGGGTCAATACGTCGGAAGATATAACAATTATAAATGTACATGTACCTAAGAACAAAACCGATAGAACGGAAAGGAGAAATAATCCTTCCTGCATTTGTTAGTAGTAGGTACCTTCCTCAACCAAAGGTTTTCCCCAGTTCCTGCCAGGAAACCCTTTCCTACAGCTACAGCTATAGCTCTTTCCAGCTTCTGGTAACCACACTCTCCTCTTGCCCATGCAGTCCTAGGGAAGGTAAAGACTCGCTGCTGCTGCTATAACCATCCCTTCTGGTTTTCTTTAACTCTGTCCACACCTTTGAACACGGTCCTTCCATTGAATTCTCCCTAGTTACCTGTGTGATGTGCCATCTGTTTTCTGATGGAAACTTGACCTGTATCTAAACTCCTCTCCTTGATTTGAAAGAGACGAGTAGTTTCTTACTAAATAGGCATTCTCTCTTTCTCACTCAAGTTAAAAGAACTCTTATTTTTAGCTGGGCATTTGCTGCCCCAGAAAAAGAACTACATTTCCCAGTCTCCCCTAGCACACATGCTGAGGCCTTATGAACTAAGTTCTAGAACGATGACATGTAACTGGAAGTGGTGCGTGAGACTTCTTCAAAGTTTCAATAAATGAGAAGGTTTGTACCCTCCTTCCATCGTTTTTCTATTCTCTTGCTTGGATTGTGACAGCTGGAGCTCCAACAGCTTTTTTGGCCTATATGCAAGAAAGTCACACCCAAGGGATGATGGAGTATAAAACTTGAAGGAATCTGGGTCCCATGTGACCTTTGGATATGTCATTCCAGCCCTGGACTGCTTCCTTATACACAAGATAGAAATACACTTCTATCTTGCTTAAACCATTGTTTTTCAAGTGTTTATTACCACTCCATTCTGATACACATGGCCTGTGAGGCACTATCTTACCTGGCCCTGACTCTCTTTCTAACCTCTCTCGTGTGACTCTCTTTGCTCACTGTGCTCCAGTCACCCTGGCTCATGCAAAGCCCTTTGCTACCTTTTGTAGCTCTTTGCACAAGAGGACTTTCTTTCCCCTGAAATCTCTTCACTGAATCTGAATGGCTGCTCCTTAAGGTCTCAGCTGAAATGTCAGCTCCTATGAGAAGGCTTCCCTGACCATCCTAACAACAGCTCCCCTCTCAGCCTCTTTCAAAGCCCTCTGTTTTGTTCCATTATGGTATTTGTCACCATCTGTAACATATATTTGTTAGTTTACTTCTTTATTGTCTGTCTCTCTCATTAGACTCCATTAGAGACAGTGTGTCTCTTTCTAATTCTCTCATATATATAACATATGAAGTTTTCTCTGTGTCACTCATCACTTTGTGCCTTGCATACAGTAAGCGAGCTTAGAGAATATCTGTTTTTAAAAATGCGTATCAGTGTACCACACCTTTAGCTGATCTCTTTTCTCATTAACTAGATCAGGGGTTGGCAAACTTCTTTCGTAAAGAGTCAAAGAGGAAATATTTTAGGCTTCACCATTTTTGTTGCATATTTTTCTTTTCTTTCCCCTAACAACTCTTTAAAAACATTAAAACCATTCTTAACTCAAGGGCCATATAAAAATAGACTCGGGGTGGAGTTTGGCCCATAGGCTGTGGCCAACCAACCCTTGCGCGAGACTCTAAGTGTCTTAAGGTCAAGCCTGAGTTATTTACTTATATCGCCTGGGACCCAGCACAATACTGAGCACACAGCAGGTTCTCAATCAACTCAGAACTCAGGTGAATTGGATTAAATTGGGTTAGGGGTCGAGAAGAGAAGAAATGAAATGGAACACCTAAAATGGTCAGATGTGGTCTAATATGTATTTTGCCAGGGAGATAAGGCCTATGGTCCAGGCTGGATGACTCAAAGGGTCATTTACCAAGGAGTTACAGGTAACTGGAAAAGATCTCAATACCCTCTCCTTCCAAGCAGCAACCCTGTGACCTTAGGCAGCTGCATTTCTTATAGTGCAGCTGACAGGGGCCCATGAAAAACAGCCAATTTTCCCCAGTGGTTGCTTTTGTTCTGTTACTGTGCCTTGCTATCTGGTTCTCTTGTCATCCAGTATTCTGAAAAGCTGCTGCCTTGAAGATAGCATCTACCTCCAGAGGTAAATACAGCTTGGCAAATACAGAATTACCTACATAACCACTACAGATAATTCTCAGATGATGGCCAGGAAACCTTTCTGAAAACAGTTTCTGAATGAAAGCAAGTCCCTGATCCTGCTGTGGCTCCAACTCTTGCGACATGTTGATATGGATGAAGGAAAGAAAGAAGGAATAAATGTATGAAAATTCTCCATGGCCAGAGCTCCCACTCCTGGAACTGCCAGAATGCCAGGAAGTTGCAGTGTCTCCTGAGAGATCCCAGAATATGTACAATGTTCTTTCTCCCCTAGGGCATTCTTACTTCCGAACACTCTGGCAAGGTCTGAGGTCACAGCCATCAGCCTCAAGAGAGGAGTGCCTCTTTCCTCTAGCATCCAGAATGCTCAGAATTATTGCCAGCACCTGCCCTCTCGACAAACCTCTTCCCGGGCCTGGGCAGAACAGAGGGTGGGGGAGAGCAGAGACGTTATCCGGTGTCCTGCCAGGTCTTCAATCTGCACGGAGCAGTGAACCAGCCACAGAAGACTGGCTCCATCTCTAGGCGCTTCCTTCTTCCTTTTTCTTGTTCTTGAGATCTCAGAATAATTCAAGGCAATGTTCAATCATTAAGTCTCTGCCACCCCATATTCAACTCTCATCTTCATGACAACGAAAAAGGGAATAAGTGGTCCCATGGGGGTTGTAACCAAGCAAGCAGATGCTTCCAAAAGAAGGTAAGTTTCAGATGCTTAACTGTATGACTGAATAAAGTGCATTACCTAACCAAGCTTCACTATGATGTTACAAGTCCTACATTTTAGATATAAGAAAGAAGCAAAAGGGTGGAAATAATTTATTTAAAGACAGGCTGTGAGTTAATGATGGAGCAGGGAACAGCACCAAAGTCCCCTGATTCACAGACAAGGTCTTATCTGCCAAAGAGCCAAGAACGTGGGCCGTGACGCTAAGAGAGGAGAGCAAACGGCCTGGGGAGGAAAGGAGTAAGAGCCTAAGGAAACACTTCGGAAAAAGTAAATTAAACAAATCTCGAGGTCCCTGTACCTGTTCTAATGAGTGTCTGGGGGTTCTATGTTTCTGAAGAAGGTAATCAAAACTAAGTGAAAATATGACTTTAGGACTTAATTTTGCATGTGACAGAGGAAGGTAGAGAAGGGGCTGTAAGGAATAGTGGATACACAGTACTGTGGGGAAAACGTTCTTTGGGGAATAGACCTTCCAAAGGAACAAGAACTGCCATAACACTGAACACACTGAGAGGACAGCTGGCAGGAGCTGAGAGGTGGATGATCTTTTATCCCTGAACAGCTCTCCTGCCAGGCCCCGCCAGAACAGGCATCTTTGAGTTGCATGTGGAAAACACAGGTGAGAAAGATCAGTGCCAAGGATATCTTTTTTCCCCTTATATCTGATATGATCTGACATCATCTTTTTTGAAAACGGAATCATGGCTAGGAGACCAAAGTAAGTTTCAGGACAAACTGTTGAGATTTCATGCCACTTTGGGATGAAGAAATTGGTTGAAGCAGTCATCTAATTTACTGTTTGTAACTGTCCTTCTGTGTGTCCTTCCTTCTGCGTCCTTCTCTCACAGCTACTCTGGGAGGCCTCAGACCATAGCCACCACCATTCATGGCAGGGTACAGGTCCCTATTGCTGAGCTGGGCTAGAGGAAACACACCAGACTAATCCCCCAGGCAGCTGTCCAGGGTCATGAGACACAAACCAAGCATAGAGTCGGGATCTGGGGTCAGGTTACCAGGCTAGAAACAGAATCACTGGGATCAAGATGGTGGGGCAAAGTGGACAGAGCAAATAGGAAGTGAGATCTCAGAAGGCAATTAACACTCAGAGCAGAAAACCAAAGCCGTGATAAGGTCAGAATTAAAAGTGAGAGCTGGAAGCAGCAGAACGAAGTTCTGCTCAGTAGAGCCACAGAAGGTGGTGAGCAAAGAGGAGAGTGCCAGGAGGCCTTGACTGTGGGACTTCCTCTTCCACCTGGCCCTGTACTGTAGGTTAAGCTCCATCTACTGCTGTCTCCACAGGACTTACCAACCAAATCCCCAGTGACACAAGCGGGAACTACAACAGAGGGAGGCTTGTCCTAGTGATTTGAACAAGGTCATATAATTAGTTGGAGGCACCCCCGAGAAGAAAATCTTCACCTCTCCAACTCTCTGCTTATCTGTACGCATAATTAACACAGAGCAACATGCTTGCATTTTTCAGATGCATTTGAAAAGATGGTCCCAACGTAAGACTAGTTATCGAGTCGGAGCTCCATATGAAGCACTGCATGACAAGGTGGTTATCATTGGGAAATACCTTAAACGATAGGGATAACCAACTTCTTCGAAGTACGTATGGCCAACTCTCCATTATCTCTATGTAGGTTGTACCATGGTAAAGTTTTCATTAGAGCTTTCTTCCCTCTACCACTATGGACATTTTTGGGTTTCTTCCCCCTACTATCTGTTGATGTGGCGTCAGGTAAGACAAATTAAGAACTATTTTAGCCTAAGCAAATCATAACCAAGAAAGTAAAACTGCTGGGGAAGAAAAAAATCCCCCCAAGTCATTATCTTTACACTGACAGCTTGGCTAAACAGGGCCAAAGCTGTGCATCCTGAAATAGTTTATTAAAGCCTAGGGTAGCTCCATATACTGAGTGAAGTCAACCCAAACCCACTGCTTTTCTGTAAGTGGACTCGGGAGAGCTGAAACTTCTGTGCCTTTGGCTTGAAGTCTGGGCATGTTGCGTATCAAATTACTAAAGAAGAAAGCTCGTAGCTGACTTGCAACTCAAACCGGGCACCCTGGGTCACTGGTTCTTATACAACGAAGGAATATACAAAAGAGACTCTAAATGACCCATTAAGCGAAAGCTGGAGCAGTGTTTACTGACTGATCAATATAATACGACAGGAATTTAAATATGCCTACTGTGTGGAAAACACTGAGAAGTCACGTCAGGAATTCATTAAAACATAGTACCACCTTTAAGATATATATTATATATTACCAAAGTTACAGATTTTTTTCACTTAACAAGAATGATAAGCAAATGATCAAAGCAATACGTTTTGAGTAATCTTGAAAGTTTTGAGGCCTGAATCTGGAAAGATACTTTGAAAACAGAAATCTCCCTAGGGTAGGGTTTCTTAAACTCAGCACTACTGACATTGTGGACTCAATAACTTTTTGTTTTAGGGACCCGTCCTTCGCATTGTAGAATGTTTGGCTGCATCTCTGACCTCTACCCACTAATGCCAGTAACAACAACCGCCAGCCCTGGTCCCCTACCCGTCGTGACAAACAAAAATGTTTCCAGACATCACCAAATGTCCCCTGAGCAGCAAATGATACCTGGTTGAGAACCACTGATCTAGAGGTATTTTCTCTTGAAGACCACGCAGTAAATATACTTATGCTAAAGTAAAAGGAACCAAGTCAGGACACTAAAGTTTGTCATATCCATTATTACGTGTGGTTTAGTACATTTTTCAATGTAGGCTGACATGCTAATAGCAAAAGTATACTCACCGTGTACAAGAAAACAAAAATCTTTCCACATCAGCAACAGAGTGAGTTTTGTAAAGCCTTCTGCATCATATTCCACGACACCCCTAAGTAATAAAAACACACACACAAACAAAAAACCCTCATAAAAACAAGGTATAAAGGAGAGGGAAACAAGTAAAGAATATACTCATAAAGTCAGGGTTATTGAATCCGAGATGCATTTAAGACAAGCGAGTGTTACCACAGGAAGGATGTGGGATTTGGAATGAAAGCAGCTAGGTTTAAGTTACAGCTTTGCCATTTTACTATCTGTTACAACCTCGGGCAAATCACTTAACCTTTGGAGCCTCAGTTTCCTCATCTGTAAAACAAATCTAATCATATGTGTAAACTTCATCATGGAGTTGTGAAAAACAAGTAAAGTAAACCATAAAATGTTATGCAAATGTTAGTTACTAGTGATGAGCGAAAGGACAAATGAAGAAATCAGGGCAACAAGGACCCTATGTCTGTACAGTGATAGTGAAGCCTCACTTTCACTGAGGCACTGAACAGTAACAAGCAGTGACAATATTACTAACTACAGGATTATATACTACTTTCTTCCAAAGTATTTGGAATCCTTTCTCTTGTGTCCCCCTATCCTCCCCACCAGGCTCAAGACAAAGTAGCAATGTTAGCTGGGTGGACACTGGGTTCAGACGGGAGATGCACGCTTCATGCGTCAATGGAGAACAGCCTCTGAGCACGGAAGGGCCTGGAGAGAATTCTGATAGGCTCACCTCCCCCATTTCCCTCAAGAGCTAAGTGCTTGGGGGGTGTTACCATAATGTGCCAATACTAACCACACAGCGAGGACAAGGATAATGTTCTCTCTTGTCCATACAAGGAGGCCTTTGTTGTCCTTAGAGATGCCTTCATCCTGGCTGAGTCAGGCCAATCAGACCATTAATACTGATGGCCTCCAGGTTTAAGCAGAAAGGAACAGTTGAACTCATTGGGAAGGTAAGGGAACTAAGGCACTGAAGGCTTCGTGATTTGCTCAAAGACTGTTGATACATCACTAAGATCTGCTGACTTAAGTCAACAACTCTGTTCACCAGTTTGTATTTCTTTTAAGGATATGTAATTTACTCAACATTATAACACTGATAGCTAAACTTTTTAGATCCTGCATCCCGTAAGCAAAAACAAGCACAGAATCCTTTTCATTACGCATATAGTACGGTATATGGTAGTACTTGTATATGATTTCGTAATTGTATACAAGTACTACGATATTATATGTATAAAAAAACCACAAAAATGTACATAAACCGAATGAGATTTAAAAACAAGTGTAAATTCGATTTTCACCCTTTTCGTGAATGCCAATGGAGTGAGGTGGAGCCCACACCCCTGAGGTATGTGCACCCCGCTTTGGAGGTCATTGTGTTAACGTCTGCATTTTCGATTATATATAAGAAAGATAATCTTACTCAAAAAAGAGAAGACTAACGGTGTCATTTATTAACCACTGTTTGTATCATAAGCACTTTCTCAAAATGCTCATAAATAAAGCTGAAAAAAATCTTAAGTATTAGAGACTCACGTGAGAGACAGTCATACTGTTTAGATATTGATACTTCTATTTTGAGGATATGACAAATTTCACTGTGGATAATGAGAAACTTTCTTGAAATTGTTTTGAGGAGTCAGAAATTTTGCTTATAATTATGCCACATTTGTAAAATTATATCCCAACCTTATTTTTTTTTTAAGATTTTTTTTGATGTGGACCATTTTTAAAGTCTTTCTTAAAATTGTTTCTGTTTTATGTTTTGGTTTTTTTGGCCTCGAGGCATGTGGGATCTTAGCTCCCCGACCAGGGATCGAACCCACACCCCCTGCACTGGAAAGCGAAGTCCTAACCACTGGGCCGCCAGGGAAGTCCCCCCAACCTTATTCTTGACCTCATCTTCTCTTTCTTACTCCTTTTGCCCTAATTTATTCGTTTACTTATTTAAAATTTTAATACACACACACACACACACACACACACACACACACACACCCCTTCTCTGGAGTAAGGTGGGAGATAACTAGACCACTAAAACCCTTAGGGTTTAGTCCCCCCAGGTAGGTAGAGTGATCCACTTTTAAAGAAGACTGTGAGGAAAGTCCATTCCCCAACGAAGCCCTGAGGGGAAGGTTGATAAAGGCTCTATCATCATTAAGGAAACAGCTGCAGAGCAGCCCACCATGGGCAAAGGAAAGGGCCAGAGCACAGGGAGGGCGGGAGGAGACGCCTACCCTGGAACTGCAGCTACACACTTCCCTCCTCCCTTGTGGGGCCTTCTTCCAACTCCTAATCCCAAGTGTGAGTCATCGAGATGGTGTCTAATGCCAGACTTCCTTCCCGAATCTCTGTGGCCCTGTGGGGAGTGGTGGTCCTATCAGGAGACCTGAGTCCTGGGAACAGGATCCCAGCCTGGCTTTCCCTCCCTGAGGTGTGTGACTTCCACCGGGTGCCTGAACTGGCCAAGGTTTCGGGGCTTTCTTCAGTAGGATGTGCCAACCGTGCCTGCCTGCTTCACCTCATGACTGCTCTGTGATGACGGAGGTGAAAGTGCTGTGCAGACTATAAAGAGCCCGAGAAGAAGCAGGCCTGACGCCCACTGTTGCTGCAGTGTGTGGGGCTAGTCATGCTGCTCCAGCGAAGATATCTGATTCTACTATTTGCTAAAGAATGCTAAAGAAAAAAAGTCTTCCTGGGAGCTCCAGTGTAGGCAACACACCAAGAAGAATCAAAATGGCATTCAGAGGTATCATATGGAAGAACTGCTATTTTCTTAATCAAGCCCTTATATTAGGGTCATCAGGACGTGAGTGCGTCACTGATTCGTGGTTTAAACAAAGAACTTACGTGCCAAAGTGACTGAGAAAAGCAGCAATATACTCTCTTCTTTTGTGATATCCTTGAATCACATACTGCACCTGGAATAGGAACCCAAAGCTGAGAAGTGGAGTAGGAAATCATTACACATTTTATTATGTAAAATTTCAAAGATTCAGAGAAGTAGAAAGAATAGCAAATTGAACACCCCTATTCCCACACCTATATTCAACAACTGTGAATATTTTGTCTAGTTGCTTTATCCAGCCATCTACCTACCTATCAACCTGTCAGTCAATCTTGCTGAAATGTTTCAAAGGAAATTAGAGACATCATGACAGTTTGCCCCTAAACACTTCAGCATGCATCTCCGAAAAACAAGACATTTTCCTGCATAACCACAATACTGTTATCATACCAAATTTAGTAATCAGTCTCTGAATTCATTTAGTACGTTGTCCATTTTCAAAACTTCCCAATTGTCCCCAAAACATTTTTGAAAAAAGCAGGGTGTAAACAGGGATCAGGCATTTAATTTAGAAAGTCTTTTACTATAGAATAATAGTACCTCCTGGGGTGTGGATGTGTGTATATAATATTGACTTTCCAAAGAGACTGGGCTAGTTGTCTTATTCTGTATTCTCGATTCTCTGATTGTTTCCTTCTCTTTTTCTCTACCTTCTGTATTACCTAAAATTGGAAGTTAGAGCTGAAGGTGTGACTAGATTCAGGTTAAATATTTTGGGCAAGAAAACTTCCTAGGTAATACTGAGTTTGCTCATTGGTTAAGGTGATGCCAGCCAGACCACTCTACTGTAAGGGGATGTTTCCCCTCTGCCATATTGAGTAATCCAGGGGTACACCCCTCAAAGCATGGGAAGGTCTAGTTCCCATGAACCTTTTACTTAATGGTTTTAGTATCTGTTGGAGATCCTTGTCTGAATCGATTACTTCACTAGGGCCTGAAAGAATGGTGATTTTTGTATTCTCTCATTCCATCTGCATTTATCAGCTGGAATTCTCTATAAAGAAGAGCTTCCTCTCATCAAATGGGTCTATCTGGTTATCTTGAACTACAACGCCTATTGAAAAGGCACAGTAATGCTCAAGTCTTTCTTTTTAAGCCCATAACATTCAGAATAAGGAGCGTTACAACAGGAGATTTTATTTTGCCTTTTTATATTTCCTTGTTATCACCAAATGACAGTTCCTATAAAAAAAAATTTGTGAACTCATTAAGCTAGACATCTGAAAGTTAGTCATTTACCCATCAGCTTCTAACACAAAAATACATTCCTTATGAAATGTCTTCATAATGGCTGAAAGAAACAGTGGGAGAAAAAGACCCCCCAAATTGTTTATATTCGCTGTAGTCACACTGAGTTTCCATGGATAACAAAAGCTCGAGATAAAGTGCTTGAAATAACCTTGACACAATTGGTACTGATAGCCATTTGTACCCTTTAAAAGTAAAACAATTCTATTTATATAACAGGGGTTTTATGTCAATTTATAAAAACAGTGCTTGCTTTGCAGGCTTAATGCAGGATCAGAAATGTTATTTTGGGAAAAGAAAAACAGATGATAAGTTTGCTTAAGTGGCTTTGTTTAAAGAGGGGATGAAAACAGTTCTGTATACTTGATTTTAAAAACAGAAAACCATTCTAACAGAAACCCACAACAAAACTGGCTATAAAGATAGATTCCAATGTAATTATGGAAATTCATTTGAAGAGATTGTTTCTAAAAGCAGCCCATACTGTCCTCGTTTGTGGCAAGAAGAACATCAATTTTAAAAGACAAGCAAAATTAATGAAAGGGAACCAGATAAGAAAAACTGACTGATTCTTGTATTTCTGGGAAAATGGTATTATAATTTTTTTGAGGAAAATGTATGACTAGAAATTAATCTCAATTGGAGAGCTTTAAAAAGGCTTTTCTTCTTGGTTCTGGAAGACCAAATTTGCATTTTTCTCTATAATACTGGGATACAGATTTGAAGGCAGTGCAAAGTGCCCCAGTGTAAATAAGAACTCTGTCCTCTGATCAGTTTTGTAGGAGGGCAGTGGCTGGGGGAATGTGGTCCAACGAGCAGCAACCACTCCGCGAGAGTTAAATACCCTGGAATCTGTGCCGAGCCCACAGACTGTGGAGTTGCCAGATTTTAGTTTCTCTGACATTTAAAAAATAATACTGAAGCCTTTGAAATATTATTATATTTCTAAAATATTTTCTATATAGAGATGAGCTTGTCTTTTGCATGAAAGAGACAAACAAAAGATTTATTTTCCAAGCCATTGTGAACACGTCAACAGGAGCAAAGAAAATAGGATTTTGGGAATTAAGCAAACTGAGTCCATGTGGGAGAAGAAACAAAGTCAGTATTGCTTGCGGATTAATATCTCCGGTTTTTAGCTAAATACACTGGCTGGACGTTAACAAGCATATTCTATACTTTGTAGAAATAGCTGACAACAACCATTAGTGGAAACTCAGCTACTTGCCAACGTAAGGGCTCATGAACACAGATAAGAGACGGCTTTAGATAATCTGATGTGCCTGACTCCAAGACAAGCTGACCTGGAAATCCTGCCCCCTAGAAGCAGGGCTCTGGCAAACTGCTCCTAGACATGACAGGGAAAATCAAGAACCAACTATTAAGAAGTGCAGTACAGAAAAGCAGGAAGAGATAAAAGCAGCTCTACAGAATTACTGTGATATTAACTAGTGGCAAACACACACACACACACACACACGCACGCACACACGCACACACACACGCACACACACACACACACACGCACACACACGCACACACGCATGCAACAGATAATTGGGAAATGAAAGAGTTCAAAAATTTTAAACTGTAAGAAGGTGTAAGATCTAGCAAAAACTTAGGGCATAAAGGAAATTCAAGAAAGAGGAGATAGGGCTTCCCTGGTGGCGCAGTGGTTGAGAGTCCGCCTGCCAATGCAGGGGACGCGGGTTC
>NC_041225.1:46023246-46044107 GCF_002837175.3 Physeter macrocephalus
GCCGCTGAGCCTGCGCGTCCGGAGCCTGTGCCCCACAACGGGAGAGGCCCGCGTACAGCAAAAAAAAAAAAAAAAAAAAAAAAGAAAGAGGAGATATACATTTAAAAGATGAAGATAAGACTGGAACAGGAGGTCAGAATCCTCAGAAAAGGAAGGAGGGCAAAGAAATCAGGAGAGAAACTGATGAGATGTAATTCAAAGTAGGAAAGGTCGATGTCAGATGGAGGTTGAAACTAAGAGGATGGGGTGGAGAGGATGGTGTGTGCACCATGATGCTGGGTAGATGACGCTGGAGGAAGGAGCCTCACAAGGTGGGGGAGGCAGAGGACTTGCTTTTACCTTGTTGGTGAGCAGGTGGCACACTTGAGGAACATAATCAATGAGACATCCGCCTCCTGGAAAAGCTGGGATATGAAGAGCTGAGGAGCCGCCAAGTGCGCTGAAAGGACAAGAGTACAATGGACACTTCTCTTAGGGCTCAGGCAGTTTAAGTGACACCCCAAACAGACTTGGCTTCTCGTGTCCAACTCTGCCCACCAACTGCCTGAAATAATGATGATGGTTACAGGGTCTTCACTTTACGACTACATTTCCATATATAGTTTATCCATTTTGTTAAAACAACATGTTCATGTTACACATGCCTAACAACTAATGATTAACGACAACTCCTGATCCTATCACACAACAGTACAAATTAGCAAATTTTGATTGGCATGGGTAAATGTCTTACCAACATTAACGGATTGTACCTGTTACTGAAACACAGACTTTTATACTCTTGACTATGCCCAGTTCATAATTGGGCTGAGCAAAGGTACGTCATTCATTAAACTGAACAAAACTGAACTGACACAACGGTGTAATAGTGTACCAAAGGGACTAGTTCTGCAGCTCACCGGCTTTGTTGCCTTGGGCAGCCTCCTTGGGCTTTAGTTTCCTCATTCATAGTGTGAGGCAGGTGGTCTAGGGCAGGGGATGCAAAAGCCTGGGGTCTACCCAGCCCAGGCAGGTTTTGTAAATGAGTGGAGAGAACCAGGTGGGGACTCTCGAAGGAACTGGGGATTTTGTGTACAGGGGAAGGGCTCTCACTGATCAGCCCCAGCTATCTCTGACATGTAGGAATACAAGCCTGGTCTTACCAGATACTAATGTTTCAAGTGAAGCCAGAAATCCAGACGATTTAACCTCTCAATTTTTAAATGGTGGCAATTAATTAACCATTTTCTGAAACACCGGGGTCCCGTGTCTGTGGGTCAATATGGGGAGGAAGTGTGCAACTAATCCCAGTAAACACTGATATTCAATTCATCTAAACAAGAAGGTACAGTCGGAAATCATCAACCCAAACACTAAGACACTGTTGATCCAGAAACATTTTCCAGAACTTTCCTGGAGATTCTCTTTTCAGTTTAATTAACCCGCGTAAGATTATTTAAAAAAATTGTTCAGAACCTTATAGCATGCATTTTGTATATCATCCTTAATCTTGATTTCACTTTCTTTCCTACTCTCACTCTCCTTCAGTCCTAATTTGTTTTTCCTATTTGAATTTTATTTTAATGTATATATTTCTGTAAGCCTCTTAAAGCCTCTCTGTAAGACAAGGGGATATAAAAAGACCCCTAAAATCTCTTAATGTTGTGATTATTCATTATCCAAGTCCCCACAGTAACGAGGTTGTAAATGGAAGCAAAACATTTCACAACAGTAACAGTCTAGAAAATCATTCTCAAATAGTGTAGAGCAGATTGACTCAGTCTAGAGTTTGTGGTACAAGGAACAACATATGTAACTACTCAAAGGACTCCAGATCCAGCCTGTCTCCCTATCGACTACAGATTTCTGAAATTAATTTTTCCAGTAAAAATGAATATTATGTTTATTTATTTACAGGAATGAGAAATCCCAAGAAACAAATAAAAGTCCAGGTGGTGTGAGCAGCTCAATATGGAGTGGAAGTATTCGCTGTTGACTTATCCTACTCAGATGGTAACTAAAAAGCACAATAACTGACAACTGAGAAAATTCTGAGACAGCGTTGACTAAGTATGACGTTAATATATCATGTACACCCTGCAACTGCACAGAATCAGCAAGAACATCATTTCCATTTGCTACTCTCAGAGTAGACATTGGATGAGATTTAGCCTCAACTCTGAAGAAGGCTAGGAAAATTCCTATGACTTTCTGTGAACGAGAGGAAGGCTTTCTGTCCCCTCTTTTCATGCAAAAGTACACAGAGGGCACACATCTCACTGGAAGTGTCTAATGGTTCCATTAGGATGGAAAACGGATTAAGAAGAAAATTCTATAGTACAAGAAAAATAAATCCAGTATTTACAGACTGTGGTTCTTGGAATATCTGCATAACAGAGAATACCAAGATCCAGGCTTCTTATAGGTTGCTTAGAGGAACAATCCTTAACATAAAAAAAAAAAAATTCGAACAGTTCTTTAGAATTGATAGTAATGGCCTTTGACCTGTAAACAGTGTTACAGGATAAGTTCTTAATCATTCACTAAATTGGATACAAGGAGTGAAAACAGCGTATGGGTAATCCTCTCAACTTGAAACTCTCTCTCTGTCTCTGAAATACAGCCATTAAACAAAAATTACCTATAATAATAGAAAGAAGCAGAGGTATGGAGAAATCCAAAGACCAGCTGCTCTGCTGCCAGGGCCATCTCTCCGTACTCTGCTTCTGTGATTATCAAGAGCTAACCCTTGTTGCTAGGTGCCTTTTCATTATCTAATTTAATCCTCTCCACAATTCAACGAGGTGGGAATTATCACTGTGATTTTACAAGTGAAGGAATTGAGGCTCAGAGAGCAGAAGAAATTTCCCTGGGTTCACACAACTAGGAAATGGTAAAGCCAGGATCCGAACTCAGGGAAGCCTGTTGCACCAGAGTCCTGCTGTTACTGCTGAATTACGTGACTCCCTGAGAGCAGGGGGGATTTTAATCTTGAAGGGGCTACAAGGGGACTTCCTGGTGGCGCAGTGGATAAGAATCCACCTGCCAATGCAGGGGACGTGGGTTTGATCCCTGGTCTGGGAAGATCCCACATGCCACAGAGCAACTAAGCCCGTGCACCACAACTACTGAGCCTGCGTGCCACAACTACTGAAGCTCGTGCGCCTAGAGCCCATGCTCTGCAACAAGAGAAGCCATCGCAATAAGAAGGCCGCGCACCGCAACGAAGAGTAGCCCCAGCTCGCCGCAACTAGAGAAAGCCTGCACACAGCAATGAAGACCCAATGCAGCCAAAAATAAATAAAAAATTAAATCTTAGGAAAAAAAAAAGGGGCTACAGGGATGGAAAGACACAGTGGGTATGGCTGGTAAGTAAGCAGGGTCAGGATTCCAGTGAGGCTAAAGGGCTTCTAGAAGCACTCAGACCACCACCGAAGCAGGCACTGTGCTGTACAGCCCATCTCCCCTTACAACTTTCCACAAGGCAGCAGGACAAGTATTCCTCCCGATTTTGTTCACACCTCAGTACTCTCCCACCCCAACCATCAAACAACCGGATTCACTGCCTCTTGGATGTGAGGGACCGACCACTCTGTCATGTCCAATTGTGAATGACTTAGCTGTGCAGGGGAAGCCTCAATGTGTGAACACTTCAGATACCAGCAAGGATAGTTTTAAATGAGAGTTGATTTTTTAAAGGACACTCGCTGCACGCTTTATTTAACTCAGCAGTTTCTCTGCCTGTGAGGGTTCTGAACCTGACTTCCAGCATCACACGCTGATAAGTGCCGCTGATTCATGTATAAATATCCGCCTCATTGGTAAATATTTAACAGGCTTGCTATAGCCTGAATGCTGCCCTGATGGTGCTGAATAAACAAAGTCAAGTGCCTTGAAATAAAAGAGCTATTATGTTTTCAAAGTGTGCAAGATGGAGGAGGTAAGGCCTTGTGATCTCCAATGCTTTAATATTCATGAATCAAAAAATACTGTGCTGAGCATGTACAACAGAAAACTCACCCTGTGCAGGGATGCCTGGCCTCACTCAGCCATTCCCAGGAATGCAGGGCTGGTTGGCGAGAAGCAGGGCCTCACTAACTCACTAAGTGGCTGAGTTGGGGCTGGGGAAGGGGTGAGGGGGAGATGAAAGGGACGACTGGCTGTAGACTCTTCTGATCTCTGGAGCGGTGCAGGGAGAAAGCAGGGCTAAAAGGTGGGGAACCAAAATTGGTGTGGCAGGGTCTCAGGCTGAACTTGGGAGAAGAAACGGGTGAAAAGGGCTGCTTTGATGAGAAAGCACCGTCAATCTCTTTATGGACTGTAATGAAACATGAAGCTGCCTGATAATTCTTAGAACTGAAACTGAATCTGTGGATAGAAATTAGAAGGACAAGGCCAGAGCTTGAGAAACCTTTCCAACAGTGGAGTTGAACAGACCGAAAGTTAGCCAGAAAAACATTTCCAGGTCTGTCTCCTTGGCTCTAAAAGTCAAATATAAGAACTGTCTATGTACTAATACTATTGTTTCCATGCAAATACAGCTAATTGAGCCCTTGTGGACCTTGCTCTGTCAGTAAATATTCAGAGCGTCTCTAATATTGAAGACTTGGATTGGCTACAGTCAACAGCATAAAGGAAATATTTTTGAGCATTTTGACATACAAAAATGAAGGCAGTCAGCCTGTCTGCAAGCTTGACTTGGGACAATAGGGTTTTAACTCATTATGGAATAATAACTCCCTTCTCCCCATGTTGGGCTTTACCTTACTGGCCAAATAAAATGAAGAAAACATAATTTGGCACTGGAGAAAACAAGAAGGGCCAATGATTTTCAACTGTAGTTCTTGCTGCTGCCAAGTTTGCTCTCTTTGGTCTTACTCAACTTTCCCGTGAGTGCAGCGGGGATAACACTACTCTCAAAAGGACCCATCTCTCTCAAGGGTTAAAGTAACAATTAGAGTTACACTAATATTAAAATAGCACCATGCACTCCAAGAGAGACGTTATTCAAGAATGCCTCTTGTGTGAGTCCAGGGTTAGGTCAGAGATGCTTGAATCGGCCTTAGTGTCCCCTTCTGCCTTTGAACCGGGTTCTGAGGGACAGGAAGCTGCCCTGGTTGCCTCCTCCATAGTATGATTCAGGGGAGTGTTGGAGGGTGAAGCATGGAAATGGGGAACTTCAAGGATGATAGATGGACACCAGTGGCCACTAGGCCCCAAGCTAAGAGAAATCTAAAGAAAGGTGAGCCTTCAATTCAATCCAACAAACACGAACTGTATGCCTAAATCTGTTTAAGGACTTGAGTTTTCCATTCTGAATATGTGACTAGGGCACCACTGTTAATTCCTTTCAAGGTAGAGAAATGCCAGGGACCTCAAGAATCTAGGGCACTCTATAATAACAGAGTATGTTTCCTGGTGGCTTGCCAGGAAAGCCATTACAATAAAACAAAAGTCACTGTTATTTATTGAGTATCCACTTTTGCCAGGCACTCTAATAGGCATTTCGTTATCTCTAACCCTCCCAAGAACTGTGCCAGATAGACCTAATTAGCCCAAGTTACAGATGAGGAAACTGAGGTTCTAAGAGTCTAAGTATCTTGTCCAAGATTACCCAGCAAGTAAGTTGCAGAGATAGGCTTGAATCCCAGTCTTTCTGGTTCCAAAGCCTGTGTCCTTCTTCTTTAGAAATTCTTTCATAAGAAGAATGGTGTGGAATTTCTAAAACTCTTACCCCTGCTAATCCCTACCTACATACTGAAACAGTAGTATAAGTGGCTGAAATTATCCTCAAAAAGCCTTCATCCATGAAATTCATCACCTTGTCATCTCACTTTTTCTTAAGATATCATCTGTTACAAGAAGTTAACTGGGTGGAATAAAAAAAAAAATCATATGTAGGTTCTGAAAACCCAAAAGTACATAAACACTACACCATGGAAAGAGTCTGCTTTTTGTTTTTGTTTTTTCCTAACTGGATTTTCTTTTTCCTAGTAAAGCATTTTCTAGAGCTGCTGTTAGCCCTTGTCTCATTTTATAGATTCAACTTGGAGCCATCCTAAGAGTCTCTCCACTGCTCAGTTAAACAAAATCAGGGTGTAATTCAAAATGGAAAAAAACTCAATGAATATAACAGGAGAAGAAAATAAAAGATCAGAATGACAAGTTAAGTTTACAAGTAGGAGAAAATTTGGAGAGTCACACTGGATGAGAGGTTCACTGAAGCATCAGTGTGGGCCTGGCTGTATTGCATTCATGCACCTGATCTAATATTTCCACTAAACATACTTCACAGCATAAAATCAGGTCTTCTTAGAGCACTGTATTCCATTTCTTGTTTCCCATTTTTAGAGGGACATATAAAAATGGAAATGTTGGGCTTCCCTGGTGGCGCAGTGGTTGAGAGTCCACCTGCCGATGCAGGGGACACGGGTTCGTGCCCCGGTCTGGGAAGATCCCACATGCTGCGGAGCGGCTAGGCCCATGAGCCATGGCGGCTGAGCCTGCACGTCCGGAGCCTGTGCTCCGCAACGGGAGAGGGCCACAACAGTGAGAGGCCCGCGTACCGCAAAAAAAAAGGGAAATGTTCTGAGACAATGATAAGTATGATTAAACACTCAGAAAACGTTCCTATTTGGAGCAAAGTCTAAAGAAGTTGAAATTGCTAAGTTAAATTACTTAGAAGGTTACAGAATCATGAAATAGAGTAATTTAAAAATGTGAAGGCATACTATATGGATAATTTGAATCAGGTATTCTTTGCTTAGTCACAGTATAAATATAGAGAGTTTAAAAGGCAATATGAGGGATTTAGTTGGTAAAACGAATTCTCCACAGAATGGAGTAGTAAATAATAGCTCCATTTATGAAGTACTATGTATTAGGCACTATACCAAGTGCTTTTCCTATATGATATCCTCTCCTCTTCACGTGAGTCTCTGAGAAAGGTGCTATCCCACTGTACAGATGAGAAGGCTAGAGCTTAGAGAAGCTACATAACCATCTCTGAAGTCACATAGGTGGTAAAATGGCAGAAAGGCATCTAAATCCAGGTCTCTCTGACCTAAATCTACCCCACTCTCAAGTCTTCAATGATCACTTTTGTGACATCTGGTTCCACATGTGTCAGATCCATCAGGCTCCTCCTGGTTTGGGTGTTTCAGGCAGATGCCTGGGCTGACTGAGCCCGTAAGGCTGTTTCCAGGAATATTAATTAAACTTATTTAGGTACCTGAACTGAAGTGGTTAGGGACATTTTCATTCTAGGCAAATGAACCCCTGGAAACTCTGAGGGCCAGAGGACTTGATGGACACTTTCCAGGAGAGAGGAGGTAAAATGCAAGCAAGGAAACTTTATACTTAAATACAAAAGATGAGAATATTGTAATTGCAAACAGAGTCTGTCTAATGACATGAACACTAACCAAGTTTTTGTTCAGAAATGTGTTTAAGTTTGTTAACATCTCAGAAAAGCCTCTGAGGGACAATCTTAACAGATGTCTACCATTAGGATTCTGTTAGCATATGGAAAAGCATTTAAAGCTTTTAAAGCCCTGAAAACAACAAATGAACTTAGCAGATGTTCTATTAGGATTCGGTATGAATCAGGCTCCTGGACTTCAGACTATACTACAAAGCTACAGTAATCAAGACAGTATGGTACTGGCACAAAAACAGAAATATAGATCAATGGAACAGGATAGAAAGCCCAGAGATAAACCCATGCACATATGGTCACCTTATCTTTGATAAAGGAGGCAAGAATATACAGTGGAGAAAAGACAGCCTCTTCAATAAGTGGTGCTGGGAAAACTGGACAGCTACATGGAAAAGAATGAAATCAGAACACTTGCTAACACCATACACAAAAATAAACTCAAAATGGATTAAAGATCAAAATGTGAGGCCAGACACTATCAAACTCTCAGAGGAAAACATAGGCAGAACACTCTAGGACATAAATCACAGCAAGATCCTTTTTGACCCACCTCCTAGAGAAATGGAAATAAAACCACAAATAAACAAATGGGACCTAATGAAACTTAAAAGCTTTTGCACAGCAAAGGAAACCATAAACAAGATGAAAAGACAACCCTCAGAATGGGAGAAAATATTTGCAAATGAAGCAACTGAGAAAGGATTAATCTCCAAGATACACAAGCAGCTCATGCAGCTCAATATCAAAACAATAAACAACCCAATCCAAAAATGGGCAGAAGACCTAAATAGACATTTCTCCAAAAAAGATATACAGATTGCCAACAAACACATGAAAAGATGTTCAACATCACTAATCATTAGAGAAATGCAAATCAAAACTACAATGAGGTATCACCTCACACCAGTCAGAAGGGCCATCATCAAAAACTCTACAAACAATAAATGCTGGAGAGGGTATGGAGGAAAGGGAACCCTCTTGCACTGTTGGTGGGAATGTTAATTGACAGAGCCACTATGGAGAACAGTATGGAGGTTCCTTAAAAAACTAAAAAGAGAACTACCATATGACCCAGCAATCCCACTACTGGGCATATACCCTGAGAAAACCAAAATTCAAAATGAGTCATGTACCACAATGTTCACTGCAGCACTATTTACAATAGCCAGGACATGGAAGCAACCTAAGTGTCCACTGACAGATGAATGGATACAGAAGATGTGGCACATATATACACTGGAATATTTCTCAGCCACAAAAAGAAATGAAATATAGTTATTTGTAGTGAGGTGGTTAGACCTAGAGTCTGTCATACGGAGTGAAGTAAGTCAGAAAGAGAAAAACAAATACCATATGCTAACACATATATATGGAATCTAAAAAAAAATTGGTTCTGATGAACCCAGGGGCAGGACAGGGATAAAGACACAGATGTAGAGGATGTACCTGAGGACACGAGGAGAGGGAAGGGTAAGCTGGGACGAAGTGAGAGAGTGGCATGGACATATATACACCACCAAATGTAAAATAGATAGCTAGTGGGGAGCAGCCTCATAGCACAGGGAGATCAGCTCGGTGCTTTGCGACTACCTAGAGGGGTGGGATAAGGAGCGTGGGAGGGAGATGCAAGAGGGAGGGGATACGGGGATATACGTATGCATATAGCTGATTCACTTTGTTATACAGCAGAAACTAACACAATACTGTAAAGCTATTATATTCCAATAAAGATGCTAAAAAAAAAAAAAAAAAAGATTTGGTATGAACTACTTTATAATGATGCCCGGCCACGCAAGACATGAACAGGCAAAGGGAAAGAAAAGCTGTTTTCCTCTCGTTGTATCTTGATCCCTGGCCTGTTACCTGCAGTACGATTCCACCACAATTTCTTTAAGAAGAGAAACTATTTTCAAATACTAGTCTTTAGGTATGAGTGAATTTATTCTGAGTTTGTTACAACTTTGAGGATCCAATGAATGGCTTTACTGCTCTGCTACTGCACAGGTAGAGGTTATTTTTCCTATGAATTACTTTTGAACCATACTTACTGAAAAAAAACCCAATACATACATATATCAAATCATTACATTGTACATTGTAAATATCTTACATTTTAATTTGTCGATTATACGTCAATAAAGCTGGGAGGAAAAAAATCAATGCATACAATAGTTACCCTAGACTAAACCCACAAGCATTTTTATGACTCCCTCCTCCTCATTGCACACAGGTTTTAATGATGGTCAAAAGAAGAGGCAGAGAAAAAACTCCCTCTGCCTGACCGGGTAGAGAAGTGTACCCACCTGATTCCTGTTTGCTGGCATTTACTAAAAGCTCAGGCCTATGAACAGCATGAGGCAACTTCACACACACATCACTGGTCTCTGTGCTCAAAGAGCTAATCTATAGGTAGCTGGAGGCTGGCTTGCACACACAAAGAAATGAAAAGATACCAGATGCGGTTAGCCAGGCTACTGGTACACAGCGCTTTACAATTTGTTTCCAAAGTGCTCCTCATTTGGATTTTTACAACAGCCTTACACAGTAGGTAACAAGTATTAATATACTCACTATAGAGAAGAGAAGACTGAGGCTTGAAATGGATGCCTTGTCCAAGGTTTAAGGCTGGCAACAGTCAAAGTGGGATTGGCATCTTTCCTCTGTGCTATTTTCATGATTGCGTAAGAATGATCTAGGGAGCCTATTAAAAGCTCAGATACCCAGGCCCCACCCCAGAGAAGCTGATTGATTAAGTTCAATCGGGTCTGAGGTGGGACCTGCTTCCCTAGCGGATGCAGGTGCAGGTGGTCCTCACACCCTGCTCTGTACCTCACCCTGAGGACGCACAACAGGGACTGAGGACGGGAAGGTGTGTGGTAAAAGCAAATGTGCCTCCCATCCCCGAGGCATTAGGTCACTGACTAGTTGAAAGGCACTGTGGACAAAAACAGGAGATGAAGAAAGCAGAGATATGCTCTTAAGGAGCTCAAGGCCTAGTACGGGAGATGAGACATTCATGGAAACAACTAGAAAAAAAATGATAACTGCTAAGTGTGTACACGGGCAAAATGAAGTCCAGTCACATGCAGGTAACCAGAAGGCAAGGCAAAGAGCAGTAAAACAAGACTGGGGCTGGAAGGGAGGAGGACACAGAGACCACTCAACAAGGCAAGGCAAATAATCATAGGCTAGGAACTCTGCAGACAGCAGACCGTGGGCCCTGGACCACAGTGAGCAGCTTTTTGCCACAATATGAGAAAAGCCTATTTCATACTTTGGGCTGCCTGGGATATCTACTGGTAAAAGGGCATCGGCCTGGAGAAGGAATAAGAAGCTATGATGGTCCATCCTGATGCATGCCAATGGTGAAGTGGGCAGGAAAGAAAATTCAAGGTTAAAAAAGAAGTTCTGTTTAGTCAGAGTGAGAGATGTCCTGGAGAGAAGGAAAGGTCTGGGCTTTGAGCCTGAATCTCAGCCAGTTTCCTTGCTTAACATACCTCTTTTATACTGACAACTTCTAAATTTATATTCTCGCTCAGACCTTTCCTGAACTCAGGACTCATATGGCCAACTGCCTACTGAACGCCTCCACTTGGATGTCTAAAACGCACATCAAACTTAACCTGCTCACCAGCAAACTCTGCCTGCAAAACCTACTGCTCCTGCTTTCATCCCGTTTCAGCCCACGGCAGCTCCAACCGATTGGTTCCTTAGGCCCAGTCCGATCTAACATAACTTCTCCCCTGGATGGCCCAGCCGCTCCGCGGCATGTGGGACCTTCCTGGACCGGGGCACGGACCCGTGTCCCCTGCATCGGCAGGCGGACTCTCAACCACTGCACCACCAGGGAAGCCCTCGTTATGTTTTATTAAAATCTTTCTGTCCTTACTGATTTGACTGCTTGATCTTTGTTTTTCTTTTATTTTTTGCAGTACGCGGGCCTCTCACTGCTGTGGCCTCTCCCGTTGCGGAGCACAGGCTCCGGACGCGCCGGCTCAGCGGCCATGGCCCACAGGCCCAGCCGCTCCGCGGCATGTGGGACCTTCCTGGACCGGGGCACGGACCCGTGTCCCCTGCATCGGCAGGCGGACTCTCAACCACTGCACCACCAGGGAAGCCCTCGTTATGTTTTATTAAAATCTTTCTGTCCTTACTGATTTGACTGCTTGATCTTTGTTTTTCTTTTATTTTTTGCAGTACGCGGGCCTCTCACTGCTGTGGCCTCTCCCGTTGCGGAGCACAGGCTCCGGACGCGCAGGCTCAGCGGCCATGGCTCACGAGCCCAGCCGCTCCGCGGCATGTGGGATCTTCCCGGACCGGGGCACGAACCCGCGTCCCCCGCATCGGCAGGCGGACTCGCAACCACTGCGCCGCCAGGGAAGCCCTCCTCTGGATTCTGGCCTCCAAGGATAAGCTGGGGCTGCCCGGCCTCAGGGCACTGGCTCAGTTCTGCTGTTCCCTCTGCCTGCAGCTCTCTTCCCAACCATCCACTGGGCTTCCTCCCCTGCTTCAGGTCTTACTCAAATACCACCTTCTCAGTAAGGCTTCCTCAACAACCTATTTAAAACAACCCACCTTTTCCAGTAACCTATCTTCCTTGTCTTACTTTTTTTTAATGGCGTATAAATGGCGTATATCTCCATAAAACATTCTACATATTGTATTTGTTTATTGTCTCCCCCCATCACCCTTCACTAGAATGTAAACTCCTCCAGAACGAGGATTTTGTTCTGTTTACTGCTAAAACACCAGAAATAAGAATAAGGCCAAGTCCATTGTAGGCACTCAATAACTATTTGTGGTATTAAAGTTGAAAGAGTAAGTAAGGAAAGATGTGAGAGTTAAATTTCCAAAATGGACATTAGAAGTCAGTAAATGTATATTATCTTTTCTGAAACAGTCACTGTCAAAAAGAAGGTTTTCAGGGTCTAGGACAGGGGTTGGCAAACTTTTTCAGTAACGGGCCAGGTAGTAAGTACTGTTGGCTTTGCAGCCCTAAGGTTTCTGTCGGAACTACTAACCTCTGATGCTGTAACAGGAAGGCAGCCATACACAATATGTAAACGAGTGTGCATGGCCGTGTTCCCATAAAATTCTATGTATGAAAGCTGAAATGTGAATTTCACACGATTTTTACAAGTCACAAAATATTATTCTTTAAATGTTTTTCTAACCATTTAAAAAATGTAAAAATCATTCTGAGCTCGCAGGCCATACAAAACAGGCTGCAGGACAGATCCAACCAGCGGGCTGTAGTTTTCTGACTCTTGATCTAGGATTAAAGGATCACTTGAAAGTTCCACAGATGCTGAAGGTAGGAAAAATATCCAGGAAGAAATACAGGCCAAAAGACCTAGATTAGATTAGCCAAAATGAAAAGTGGGCCCTTGGGTCAAACCTCTTAGAAACTGTATTCGATCAGCAGGTAAACCACAAGCATTAGCCTTTTCCAGGCAAGCGTGAGGTGAACATTAGGCAACTCTTGGACTGTGGGAGTTCTCATAATGATACTGGATTAGAACTGTGCAAGAGAGAGCTATTTATATGATCTCAAATGACGCTTGAGGCATGTTCTGGTGCTTTTACTTCTATGCTAGGTGAAAAAGCTGCCTACAAAAGCCTTCCTCCCACCCGAAATACTAGCTGTTCGCTGGCGACTGATCCTCGGAAATATTAAGATGAATCATATATGCTCTTTTCACAGTGCAAAAAGAGATAATTTTAAAATTCAGAAAATGTCACTTTGGGTAGTCACAAACCACACAGCAGAAAAGCTGCCCAGCCTGAAAATTGTAAATAAATAAAATCCTGTTCCTGCATGGAAACCTTTCTCCTCATTTAGGTTCCCATGCTGCCCTGGGACTTGCCTCCAAGGTTGGCTGCTGTTAAAACATGTTAGGTTCCCATAAGCTGCTGATGGGAGGCGGCCTTTGTTCCCCAGCCCTCTTCCCCCGGGCCCTCCCAGGCTAACCCCGCTGTTCTTGGTAATGCACAGCGCTCAGCCTTGACCTTCTCAAGCTGTTCTTTTCACCTGCAGGCAGCTCTTGGCTGCTCTGTCTACTGCGCTCGGCCAGGTTGGCCTGAAAGGTGCCAGCTGACAGTGGCTCAGTCTTTACCTGGGCACGGGGAAAGGACTCCTGTGTTGCTTTCTGCTTCCTGCTTGGAGAGACAGGTATTTTTGTCTTTGATCCCTAAGCTCTGTCTTCTTTCTCCTGTCACTAAACAGTTCACTCCCTATTTCCTCCTGTGCCCCTACCCCCCGCCCTCCCTTTTTTGCAACTTCATCATTTTTCCCACATTGCACCGTTTGGCACAGGAGAAGGAGGGAACCACATCAAATAAAGGAATGCAACCACAAAAGCTGCCTTGAGAAGCAAGGCCCCAGATTCTTTTTTTTTTTTTTTTTTTTTTTGCCAATTTACCGTTTTTGGATTTGTTCTCCCATAATCAAATCCTCCCTATCGTGTTAACAATGTGGTGGTGTGTCAATACACTGGAATTCTGCTTCAATCAGCGACCTAGAGCTTAATAGGAAAATGAAGCAATAAAATGTTGGTCTTACTGTTAACCTTAAGCTAGGCCTGTACTTAGGATGGGGATGTTGGCTTCCTGATGGTATGTGGGCCAAACCTTCAAAGTTTTGTGAGAGCTCGGGGTTGTCAGCAGAGGCCTGAAGCATTATTCAGGCGTACTTCTGCGGTCGAGAGGTGCAATCACTCCAAGTACCACTGACTGGAGCATGAAGCACCCCAAATTTTAGCAAGCCAGAGAAAGTTCAGACTGAATCTGCGTGCAGACGTTTAAAAGACACATTCAGCTTACAGGCAACAGCAACTCTCGGATCTGGCTCTGATGATGTCTGTACTTATCACAAAAGGGTTTGTGTAAAGTGTTTTTTTTAAAAAAAAAATTAAAAACATGTGCCCATCATCCAAACCATTCAGAGACAACGATAAGGTGCCACAACCCCCAAACGTTGGGAAGTCACTATTCCCTGTCCCTCAGGATATATGTGTTATCGTTAATGTTTAACAACAGCTGGCCAATAGTCATCGTAAATGAAAACACCAGTTAGAGCTTGAGCACTTTTGATGTAGTGATTTTATCTTTTGTGACTAACGTGGTAAACCCAACTGTTCAGGGCATGAAGGGAAGTACTTTTGTTGTTGTTTTGGTTTGGTTCACACGGCGTAGTCACATGCGATTCTGGTTAATGTTGGAAGTCAGTCTTCTCTTGAACACCATCTCTAGCAGATACAAGCAGACATGAGCGGGCCACAGACAAGCCACTAGGCAGTGACCGGCCACCTTCAGCTGTCCCAGAACACCCAAGTGATGTGATACCCTCCAGAGATTCTCTTGGGGAGAGGAGAAGGGAGAGGAGAAGAAATCTCTCTCCTCCCATCCCTGTTCTAGGGTAACATATTAGAATCTTACAATGGAAAAATGTGTGATTAAAAGAAAAAAAAAATCCTGTAGCCGGTTCTGATGTGAACGAATAGGGCAGGTTTTCAACTGCCCCGGCACCAGTAGAAGAATTACCATGTCAAACATACAGAAGGAGGAGTCTTTGATCCTTAGGAGTTAACGACCTTCATCGGCTAACAGGCAAGATGGCTGGTCTGCCAACTTTAGCAACATTCAGTCTGGCCCCAGCTCCGCCTGTAAAAGCCAAGTCATCCATGTGATTCCAGCTGCCCGTCGTCCTGCCCCTCCTCGCCACCACATCGCCATGCTGCCCAACAGGACAGAGAGGAGGACCAAGGCAAGGCAGTGAAGGGAAGTAGGGACCGTGGGCTAGCGCCTGCGCAGAAGCCCCGCCTCTGCCCCACGTTCTGCTGCTGCAACTGAGGTGCCTGGTCCCTGCCCCAGCTACCGCCCCAAGAAAGGACCACGAATGTGAGTACAGACGTTATCATTCTACCAGAACACCACACGTCTGCTGGATGGGGGCGCTGCTCCCCTCCGCAGAAGCCCCAGTCCTCCACACGGCATGCTCCAAAACCCACCGGGAAAGCGGGAGCACCCATTTTCTGGAGACACTGGGGAGAAGTAATTGAGGAAAAAGATGATGAAAAAGGACATCTGGGAGTCTGAAGAGGTGAGGGAATGAAGAGGCTATCAGCGTAGTCAGAATTTTAACAAAAACAACATGTATTGAGTAGATTCCTGTCATTTAAAAAACATTTTATTTTACTAAATAAATTGTTTACTAACTAATGAAGGAAGTAGGAGTTCAGTTCTGTTAACACCCATCTGTGCAAAACTGGAGACTGCTTCTGAATATCATGATTTATTTACCTGTATCTCTTACTTTAAAAATACCTCCACCGGTTTAAATGCTATTTTATCCAGTTCTCTAAAATAGATGATTCAAAACAGCCACAACAGTAAACACAGGTCTACATACTCCCAGACAAAGACTGCAGGGCAGGCCTGGTGAGAAACAGGAGGAGGCCCAGGAGAGCACATTGGTCCAGGCAGCTCAGCGAAATCTGGGTTTGAGGGGAACGTGACAACCACAGAAGGCAGGTGTGTTTTCTTTCTTTAACCCAGTGACACAAGATGCAACAGAAGGAGAAAGTTTGAGTCAGGAAGGAAACGAGTTCTGGTAAATGTAGACAAGGGTGATGCCTATTTAATTGGTCAGATATAATTGAAATTGGCCTAATAACTTCTTTGCAACTCACTTTCTTGGTTGCTTCAGAATTTTGACTACTATTATTTTCTTAAGCTTTTAAAACCAAAACAACACTCAAAATTTACTAACAGAGCAATGCTAATAGCACAGAGGGAGCTGTCAACATGACTTATTTAAAAAGTATGACTGGGACTTCCCTGGTGGTCCAGTGGTTAAGAATCTGCCTTCCAATGCAAGGGACACGGGTTCGATCCCTGGTCGGGGAACTAAGATCCCACATGCCGCGGGGCAACTAAGACCATGTGCTGCAACTAAAGAGCCCGCGCGCCTCAATGAGAGATCCCGCACGCCGCAATGAAGATCCTGCATCCTGCAACTGAGACCAGATACAGCCAAATAAATAAATAAATAAATATTTTAAAAATAAATAAACAAAACGTATGACTGAACCATAGCTATTGAATCCTGAGCCTGCAGTAGTGAGTGTGTCAATATGGCGTCAGTGGCATCAATTCCACCCATTCACACAAAAGAACATGCTGAATGGACCCCTTGATGTAAGGGTTCAGTTTAAGACACTCTATAACTCTCAGGAGTCCTGAGTACTCTCCAAAAATAACAATCCCATAGAAGTCCATGTGGATAATCTTCGAGGAGAGAGGCAGAGGAGGGATCCACAATTTCGGGGCCACCTGGCAAACTCTGAGAGTCAAAGTATTCAGGGCTCAGTGGTCCAACTCAGAGCTTACAGCCCCTCAGGAGGGGGATGGGCTCACATCAGCACCTCTCTTTCCCAGTCGGACCGAGACTGCTTCTCAATACAGGTGATGGCAAACTCAGGACAACTGTCTCTTCTGAGTACTTTCTCATTTTACTGGGCACTAACATGGGATCAGGGTCTCTTCAGAGCCAGAGGAGCCCTCACACTCACTCACATCATATCCTCCAACTATAAAGCTGCAGCCATGCTCGCTGCCTGAGCAGCAAACACACCAACTGTCCTCCAGACTCAACATATGCTATCGGGCATATTCTGAGAGACTGGAGCCTCCTCAGTAGGGTAAGGACTGAAAGTCAGTTCCTAGAGAATAAATGACAGGTTTGTATGGGTAGGACCAAATCACAAACGTAAACAAGAAATTTCAAACAACTGAAGTATCTGTCAATTGCAGAGTTGAATCCATTAGAGTAAAATCTTCTGATGCAGCCACGAGAAAGAATGACACTGACTTACAGGTCCTGAATTAGAAAACTGGCCGTGATGTATTGTTAAAGGAGAAAAAAGCAAGTTGCAGACCGGTATGCAATGTGTCATACCATTTCTGTGACTAAACTAAAGCAACAGTAACTACAAAAACCCAAAAAGAGCTAGAAGGAACAACATTGTGAAAACACGAAATCTACCTACTTTGCATTTCCCAGTAAATCATATTTCCCCTCTTTTCACTGACGTGAAGACTTGAGGCTCATTGATTGTCCTGAGGAGGAGGGTGGTACCACCCAGGCCAGAGAAGCCCCAAACATAGGGAAGAAGATAGCTATAGCGCAGCCCCCAGACGGGAATGGAAAGAAACAGAGGCAGAAAAGGGAGAGAATCAGAGAAAACAGGGTCTTCCTGGGTGTCTTAGAGACCTTCCTTGGGCCTCAGTGTGTGTGTGTGTGTGTGTGTGTGTGTGTGTGTGTGTGTGTGTGTGTGTGTGAAAGAAATAAGTAGAGGAAGTAGGTGTGTGTATGGTGGGGTGGGCAGTGATGGTGAGAGGACAATAGTTCTAGATCACCTGAGGGAAATCCAAGTGCAGAGGGGTTTTTATTCCACTTTCCACTTGGTGCTGAGGAGATCATGCTGCAGAGTAACCTTCAGACTAAGGGGGAGCTACAGGCGGACACAACTATGACATTTTACCCTGTATACTCTGTTCTTTGGTACCACTGGAAAGTTACAGTTGCCATTTATTACCTGTGTGTGGATGAGGGGGACCAGGGTATAAACAGAAGTGAATGTAAAGAATAGAAGGTCCTGAACTTGGCAGGCGAGGGTGGAAAGGGAAGGGCAAGGCCCCAATGAATGGAGCACCTGAGTGGTGAGCAGAGTAGTACAGTTTGCTTCTGGGATTGGGAACCTAAAATTCCTGAAGACGTGGGGACTCCATATTATTGATCTGATTCCCACCATTATTTGGAAGAACAGTCATAACAGCTAACACATACTGAACACTTTCTGGGAGCCGCGCATTGTACTGAGAACTCTCATTTATTATGTTTATTTAATCCTTAGGAAAGCCCTGTAAGGTTGATAAATTTCACAGATAAACAGTAAGGCTTGGCAGGTGAAGTAACTGACTCAATTAACTCATTTGGTAACTCATGGACAGTGGATTGAGCCAGGACATTTAATTCCTAAAGCCACACACATTTCACCACCACCCAACCCCTGGCCTCCCACCACAGACCATCTGGCGGTGGGGCCTTAGCAATCACTTAGCTTTTCTGTTGTCCAGTTTCCTTATATGCACAATGAGGATGGGGCCAACTAACTCTCAGAACTCTTTCGGTTCCATCATTCCACTCTGGTCTAATGCAGTGGTGTAGACAGATAGGTAGCTATTTGGATTCAGAAAGCTGGGAGTATCTCTTATTAAAGAAGCTTTACGAGAAATCCTATAACACCTGAAAGATCCAATCTTAATGTACAAACTTCTCTGGCACAAAATTAAGAAATAGTGACTAGTTGATGAAAGCACATTATTCAGAAGCAGAAGGTCTAGATGCTGTAAAGAGGGCAGGTACTAAATCCAGGAAACAGGAACACTGAGCCATTACTGTCCAACATGATTCCGCTCACCAGCCTGGGTCCAGTGAAGCCCCTGCAGACAGTAGCACCACAGTTTTATTTTGCAACAGGGACACTTGGACATGAAGCCCTACATGCTCGCTTGACTCCTCAATGGTTTGTCCAACCTTTCAAGCACAGTTGTTGAGGCCCTGTTACTACTACATATTTTTCTCAGCTCCCACTTGTGACTACAAGCCTATTCCTTCTAACTAAACATGAAATAATCTCTCACTGAACAGCTTCTTTGCTTGTAATCCTCTGCCTGACGTTTTGTCTGATTAAATAGAAGTAAGCTCCTAGTGCAAGCCTTGAACAAGGATAAGCATTTGTGGTGGGCAGAATAATGGCTCCCCAAAGATGTCCAAGCTCTATCGCCAGAACCTGTGGACATGTCACCTTACATGGCAAAAGAGACCTTGCAATGCGATAAAGGTTAAGGACCTCGACGCAATTATCCTGGATTATCTGAGTGGGCCCAATCTGTTCACAGAGTCCTTAAAAGTGGAAGAGGCAACAGAAGAGTAGGTAAGAGAGATGTGACAACAGAAGAAGAGACAGAAAAGATTTGAAGTGTGCGAGGGACTGGATATGCTGTTTTTGAAGATGCAGGAAGAGGGCCATGAGCCAATGAATGCAGGCAGCACCTAAAAGCTAGGAAGGCCCTCAGCTGACCTCCAGCAAGGACATGGATGTCACTTCTATGACTGCAAGGCACTGGCTTCTTCCAACATCCCAAGGGAGCAAGGGAACAGATTCTCCACTAGAGCCTCCAAAAAGGAATACAGCCTGCTAACACCTTGATTTTAGGCCAGTGAGAACTGCACTGGACTTGTGACCTATAGAACTGTAAGGTAATAAATTTATGTTGTTTTAAGCTGCTACAGTTGTGGCAATTTGTTACAGCAGCCATAGAAATCTACACAGCACTCAAAACACAACTGTTTTCTAAAGCAAATACAATGAGATGAATTTATCTTTCGTTATGCAACAAGATAAATAATGATAGTAGTGGTGTATATTCTGTGGAATAAAACAGGATCATTAAGTCCTTTATTGACAGATGAATGGATAAATAAATAAATGAGGAAGGCTCTTTTTTACAGTAGAAAGCCAACTAATAAATGTAGAAGGAAAGATGAAGCTAGAAAATCATCAGTGGATGTTAAAACTAGTGGGTTAAGTCTGATGAGGATACTTACATAGTCTCAACACTTGTCTCCATGAATTTCTTATTAATCACAGAGAGAAAATTAGTAACATTACAGTGAAGAAACCTTGTGGACATCGCCTTAACCAAGCGATCAAAGCAAACATCACCAATCCAGGGACAAACTGACTTCACGGACAT
This sequence comes from Physeter macrocephalus, assembly GCF_002837175.3. Lineage (NCBI taxonomy): Eukaryota > Metazoa > Chordata > Mammalia > Artiodactyla > Physeteridae > Physeter > Physeter macrocephalus. Next base: position 46,043,486 of record NC_041225.1, read on the forward strand.
CTCGGTATGATGCACTCAGGACACACACCATGTCTGCAGCACTGCTGCCAAATTTCATAATCTGAATCTAATCATGAGGAAGTACCAAATGAACCCAAATTGAGGAACAAAATAACTGGCCTGTACCCTTCGAAATTGTCAAGGTCAAGAAAGATAAAGACAGACTGAGAAACCATTCCAGACAAAAGAAAAACAAAGAGACATGACAACTAAAGGCAACATGTGATCCTGGACTGGATCCTGGACCAGAGTAAAGAATAGCTAACAGGGATATTATGGGAACAATTGACAAAATTAGAATATGGACTGTGGATTAGATAATAGCGCTGTGTCGGTGATAACATTTCCTGACTTGATAACTGCACTGTGGCTATGTAAGAGAAGGCCCATGTTCTGAGGAAATACAGTTTGAAGCATTTAGGGTAACGTCCACGTCCCCAACTTACACTCAAATGGCTGAGTTAAAAATAATCATAATACGGCTTCCCTGGTGGCGCAGTGGTTGAGAGTCCGCCTGCCGATGCAGGGGGCACGAGTTCGTGCCCCGGTCTGGGAAGATCCCACATGCCGCGGAGCGGCTGGGCCCGTGAGCCATGGCCGCTGAGCCTGCGCGTCCGGGGCC
>NC_041225.1:46044281-46083202 GCF_002837175.3 Physeter macrocephalus
CGCTGGGCCTGCGCGTCCGGAGCCTGTGCTCCGCAACGGGAGAGGCCGCAACAGTGAGAGGCCCGCGTACCGCAAAAAAAAAAAAAATAATAAAAATCATAATATATAAATACAGATACACAGAATACTAAGGCAAATGGGGCAAAATATAAACGATTGGTGAAACTAGGTAAAAGATATAAGGCAGTTCCTCATTCTAGTAACTTTTTTCTCTTTTTAAATATCAACATAAAAAACCCTATTGCCAAACCATATAAATTATGCTTTCAATTCTTATGTTTATATTAGATCTACTGTTATATGACACACAAAGAGAATTTTAGGGAAAGGAAATATGAGTTCAATGAACTTAATTTTCTGTAGTGTAATACAATATATAAGTGGCTAGGTGATTTTTCAATTAATGTTAATATGCTATTTAATACCTTGAATACAGTAGGCAAGCAATATGTACCTGTGGGCTAAAAAGAAGTAATTTATTTTTAGTAGGAAAGTCAGCCTCCCAAATAAAAGCATGGAGATACATACATGATATGAAATAAAAACTTTTTAAAAATTAGCTTAAAGTGTGAATGAGCCAGAAAAATGAGGAGGTTAAGAGCTCTTGCTCTGGAATTGATGGGCTCAAGGATTTGAAATCCAATATCCACTTAGTGTACTGACCTTAGGGCAAGTTGTTTAAAACTTCCCTAAGCCTCAGTTTTGCTCATCTGTAAAATGGAGATAATAATAAAGCTCACAGGGTTACTGTGAGAAGTGAATTAAAGAATCCTGTGCCTCAGACATAGTTTAAAATGTTATTTATTATTACTATCTAATGAGTTCTAATGCTTCTGTACTTGACTGTTTCTTTCATAGGAAAGAGAATCAACATTCAAACCAAACTAAAAAATAAATTCGTTTAGTGGGTATCTACTGTCGAGTGTTTGAAAAAAATCACACTTTCAATGAACTTCAAAAACCAACGTATCCTGGAGGAAAGCGTAGTTAAAGGTTCCTTTTAAACCTTCTAGGTCACTAATCTCACTGGCCCCTCTTTCTCTCCTCTCCCCTGAGACTCTACAACTTTACACATGTTTCTTCAAATAGAGAAATGCTTAAGCATGTTAGGCTTTCTGCTGTTTCTACTGTAGGCCCACTGTTTATTTTCTTGAATCTGGAATGAGTCCCTGTATCTCTCAGGTCAAACCTGAACTACTTCCTTAACATTCTGAAATCCGTTGATCCAGCTTCCTTCACGATCACCTTCCAAGTGGTCCCTTCACTGCAGTTCATCGGGATACTCAAAAATGCTCTTACTGAACAAATGATTTTTGACCTCCACACCGCACTTATTAGTATAGATCATTCCTCACACATAAAATGCCTTCTGGCCATTATGTTTGTCCAATCATATCCATCACCTTTTCCAAAATAAATAAGCAGCAATCCATGGAGCCTTTCTTGACCATCATGAAATTCTTCTTCATTCACTCACTCAATGTATTCATTCAACATATATTTATAGACATGGCAAGGAACAGGACAATTGTTCCTTCTCTTACAGAGTTTACCTTCTACTAAGGGACAAGCAATATAATAATAAAGGATAATAAAATAACTGAGGAGAACAGAAAGCACAAAGAAGGAAATAAAATATCACAACGTTAAAGAGCATGACTGTTTATGTGGGAGGCAACTTCAGTGCAATCAAGGAAAGCCTTTCTGAGGAAATAAATTTAAACTAACACCCATATGGTAAAGTGGAGCCAAGCAAGTGAACATCTGGGGGAAAAGAGTCTTTCTGGCAGAGGGAAGAGCAAGTGCAAAAGCGCAAATGGTAGGTAAAGAACCTGGAGTGCTAGGAGCACAGAAAGAGGTCAACAAATGAGGCCAAAGTGCAGGGCACAGGGGAGGGTGGGAGAAGGTCAAATGTGCTGGCAGGGGCTGGATTATGAAGGTGACGGTAAGGTATTTGGATTTTATTCTACGCCCATGAGAGGGTTTTACATAGTCTCTTTCTTCTTATGGTAGATATTTCATGGGCTTATATAAGCTTTCCACACAATAGGTGCTTAATACATGCTTGTTAGGGGCATAAATTAGAAAAGCATCTAGGAGGGAAATGGAGCCAGTACTCTAAGATCATGGATGATGGTTTCTGTCACCAACTTGTACCTGTGCTCCATCAACCTTGACTTCAGGTCAATAAGTCTGTTACATTGCATGAAAACAGAATCGTCATGGCAACTCTAATTAGATGGGTTTCTTTCCAAGGAGGATGAACCAAGTACTACACTTACAGGCTGGTTTGGTTCTCTAAAATACCTGAAATCAGAATTGCAATCCTCTACAAGTTGGAACATTTAGTACAGGGAGGGCCCAATTTACCAACAGAGTGGCTTCCTCAAGTTAGCTTGTTTGTGAGGAGTTTGGGGCATGCATTTTCCTTTAGAAAGAATGTTATAAAGGAGGTTAGACTCAGGCCAATCCACTAAAGCTTTTTAAAATTCATAAAGTGGCAGAAATACCATAAATTTACGTTGAGAAAATAATAGAAGTGAATTCTTTTGAAATGTAGCAATTAACCAAAAATTAAGTTGGAGCTTTTAATTTTTCTTCATACTGTCATTTGAGGAAAAGAAGTGTTAATTAAAAGAAAAGGAGGAGAGAAGTAGAAAATTTAGTAGAGATTCTATTAAGGAATTCTGGGCACCATCAGGCTTTTAGACATTAATGTCACTAATTTTTTATTATTATTACTTTGGATTCAGGTGTCTCTCAGATAGCTTAGTCATGATTGTGGTCATTTTTGGCTCAGAAATAGAAGAGCAAACAAACCATGAGGAGTGGCTGTCCTGAGGTTTCTGGGCCGTCTTGAGGTTCTCCAAGGAAATGGAAGAGATTAAAGAGAAAGACAGTCTAAAATACAATTATGGGAACTATGAGAAACTGAAAAAGTAAAATGAAGGAAAAAGGGAAAGAGGAAATTCCCATGAGAGTAGGCAAGAGTGGAGGGGTAGAAATTGGGTCACCTAGGACAGCTTGATTGTTCCCAAAAAAACAGGGAAATGAAGAGGAAGGAGAAAGGAAGAAAAAGAGGACAGGTGCAAAGGGAAGGAGTGGGAGGGTAAGGACCAAACGCTGACTGGTCTTGGATGGATGGAAGAGACGAGAGTTTTCATTCTTTTATTCAAATATATGGGATATTTGAAAATTAAATGGTACATTCTTCTAAGACTGAATTTGCACTTAATATAACTCTGTTGCATATTAAAGAGAGTTTAATAAATTACTGTTAAATATACAAACACTTGTATATATTTTGTATACAAAAAATATATTGTGTTTTGTTGTAACAGCAAAATAACAACAGCGAGCACTTATTAAATGTCTATTACCTGTTAAGCATTATATATATATTTATTATCTCATTTAATCCTCACAACAACATGAGATAGTTATTAGCCCCATTTACAGATGAGGAAACTGAGGCTTAGACAAGTTAAGTAGTCTGCCTAAGGTCACACAAGCTAGTAAATGATGAAGGCCATACTAGAACAAAATCTGATTCCAAAGTGCATTATCTTAACTTCTCTGCTCTACACCTGCCTCAGTAAATATTACAATGCTAAGAAAGGAACGAACCTCAAAGGTCAGACCTTCAACAAGTATTTGACCAATTCTTCTTAACATTCATAGATGTAGAATTAACAGTAACATGAATTCATATGCCAAACTGCTTTCTCTAGAATCTTCCTCTTCTTTAGATTAACATATTTTACCACTGGCAATATGAGACCTGCAATGAGTACTTGGGGAAGACAGCAGTTACAGGATAGATGGCATTTGCCAAATCATATAAGCATACCAATAGATGCAGAAAAAATATGATAAAATCCAACAGCCATTCATGACAAAAACTCTCAGCAAATTAGGAATAAAGGAGCGCGTCCTCATTTTGATCAAGAACCTCTATACAAATCCTACAGCAAACATCATACTTAATAGTAAAAGACTGAAAGCTTCCCCACCTAGGATCAGGAACAAGGCATGAATGTCTGCTCTCACCACCCTGATTCAATAGTACTGGAGGTCCTAGCCAGTGCAATAAGGGGAGAAAATAAAATAAAAGGCATACGGATCAGAAAGGAAAGATAAAACTGTCCTTATTTGCAGATGACATGATTGCCTATGTAGAAAATCGCAAGGAATCTACTAAAAGCTCATAGAACTAATAAACAAAATCAGCAAGGTTGTAGAATATAAGATTACCATATAAAAATTAATCATATTACTATATATACTAGTAATGAACATATGGAAACCAAAATTAAAAGCATAGTACCTTTTATAATTGTGCTCCAAAAATAGACAGATAGATAAAGAAATCTCTAAGTATAATGCAAATGTAAAGTAGCACAAAGGAGTTCTGTGGTGATGTAACAGTTCTAGATCATGATTGTGGAGATGGTTACATGAAACTATACATCAGATAAAATTGCACAGAGCTACACACACATGTGCATACATACACACAAATGAATGCAGGTTTAAAAAGTGATGAAGAGAGGATTGATGAAGTATGACAAAATGTTAAAAACGGAGGATAATTACCTGGAGTCCACTATACTACATTCTCTGGTTTTGCGGATGTTCGAAAACTTTCTTAAAAAAATATTTTTAAGTACCAACCTAACTCAGTGTGAAGACAACAGTTAATCAGTTTCCAAAACCAACCTGACTATTCTCTTTTGTGGTGACTAATAGGAAATTCAGACAACATTAGAATGAAATTTTGTGGCACCCTCTGAAGGTTTTGGCTACTATATGCTCAGGGAATGCAAACTCACTTTATTATTGAGCCAAGAAAAGTATCATGATAAACCTGGAGAACCAAATCATATACATCTCATTCTGAAACCAGATTTAAAATATTTGAATTGTCTTTACCCCTCTGTCTTCATGTGCATAAGGAATTAAGAGTTAACCCTGATATGAAATCACTTTATATCTCTGTTCCAAAATCTCTGTATTCTGCTTAAATGTTTTAAATGTTTTGTTTAAAAGAAACATAATCATTTCAAGGAATCTTCTCCAAGGAACTACTTTTTTTCTACCTTTTTGGAGATTCATTTCTAAGGGACTGGCCAAAAGTATTTAATGACTAAGCTTTAATGACTACTGTACTTCACTTTCAAGGAACACCTAATCCAGGAGTTTCTACTGGCACTATTAGGAGGAGGAAGGTTTGATTGCCCTTGCTTTTCCTTTCTCTTGCATTTTATAACTTTCTCTCAAGGGGAAAAACAGAAAATAATTCCTTTTTCATTGGAAAAAAAAAGTCACTGGAGCATGTGCTTTTGACATCTTTCTCTTTTCTTGAGACGTGAAGGTGAAATACTATCTCCTGCTACCACCTTTGCCACTGGGCACATTCCAAGGCCTTCTTTAATATCCAGCCTAACCATTATCAAACCTTGGTGAAACGCTTACTCCTTAGTCTTTCAGGAAGTTACCAGCACTCTCTACTATTCTAGTATACGTCATTCATAATGCAAACACAGCACTTTCTACTAGGGAAATGGGATAAAGACTGGATTTGATTAGTCAGTGCACCACAATCATAGTTTGCGTGTGCCAGGCGTCACAGACATTCAGCCTGTACACACCAGAGCAACAGCACCAGCTGGCTCCATCCTGATGATGGAGTTCCATAAATTCTGATTGATCACTGCCAGAGCTATACTGATTGGTAAATATTTCGAAGAGCGCCATAGTGCCAAGTGTTACGGTAATTCTTTACATGCATTAAAAGTGCTCTAAAATTAGGAGTTTGGCATTAAAATATATACACTACTATATATAAAATAGATAACCAACAAGGACCTACTGTATAGCACAGGGAACTATACTCAGTATCTTGCAATAACCTATAATGGAAAAGAATCTAAAAAAGAATAGAGGGCTTCTCTGGTGGCACAGTGGTTGAGAGTCCGCCTGCCGATGCAGGGGACACGGGTTCGTGCCCCGGTCCGGGAAGATCCCACATGCCGCAGAGCGGCTGGGCCCGTGATCCATGGCCGCTGAACCTGCGTGTCCAGAGCCTGTGCTCCGCAATGGGAGAGGCCACGACAGTGAGAGGCCCGCGTACCGCAAAAAAAAAAAAAAAAAAAAAAAAAAAGAATAGATATATACATATATGTATATAACTGAATCACTTTGCTGTGCACCTGAAACCAATACAACATTGTAAATCAGCTATATTTCAATAAAAATTTTTAAAAGACGACAAAAAAGAACAATTTTAACAATACAAATTTAAAAAATTTAAATTTAAAAAAATTTTTAAAAACCCAGTACTTTCTATGCTGTAGCATAATTTACTATTTCCTATGTTGTTCTTCCTCATAGACTGTGAGCAGCTCGAGGGTGGAAACACATCTTTCTTATTTATCTTTGTAGCTACAGGACCTGGCTCCATCCCAGACGCGCGAGAGGTACCAAATATCTTAACACAAGGCAGGAAAGCAGGGGAGGAGAGCCACAGAAGAAAGCCTCTCCCCTACCCCTGCTCCCCCTGCAGGCTTTTCTTTTTCAAGAGGCTGACGTGTTGAAGAGATGGAACGACATTACTCAAAGCCATGGAGCCAATGAGCCCAGGGATTTCTACATTTAAGGAAGGAGGCGTAAGAAAAGAATGGAAAGTTCCTCTTTTAGACACTATGGAAATGGAACCACAGGGTTAACAATTAGAACAGTTAAAGGTATGTGAACAAGGTACATGATTATACCTAGACTTCTGCTTTCTCTCTATACCAATTACTTTAAATTATAGACATCTAGCTTTAGAGTTTAAAGTTACCTATTTTATGGAATAATTTTGTTTCTAAAAAGGAAAATCATACAAGAATCTCTATCTCAAGTAAACCATGCCTATATCTCAATCCCTAAGATTGGATTTGCAGCATGATCAAAAAAATCACTACCTCCTAATGGCAGGAAACCCTAACTGCAGGCCAAATGTCTAAGTAAAAACAGTCCTCAGTACTGGCCCTGAGGAATAAAGAACCCTCAGTGGCTGGACAAGTATCTGACACATGGCTGTTCAGTGAATGTATGTTGAATGAATGAATGAGTAATGTGACAACAATAACAACACGATTACAGCACATACATCATCTTCTACTAACCTGGCAGGCCTTCCCGCCTCTCAGTTGGCAATGCTTATAAGTCAGTGTCTAGAAACTTAAAAAAATTTTTCCTGTTCCTTATCAAGGTAACCCTTTTCCCCCAGGCCACACCTTCTACAGGGAATCTGAAGATCAGGCTAAAGTCCAAAGTTTCTATTACTGGCCAAGTCTCCACCCCCAATTTGTGGGATGCCAATCCTAACAGATCTCAAGTAGGTAATCAGAACCTTCTCCACCCATTGCAGCCATGACAGAAAACACTGCCTCAGAGATAAACAAAGTAATCATCACCCCAACTCCACCTCCACTCTGAGGAAGAATCAGAAGAGAGAGCTGTTGACTTCCTGCTATGGACACACACAGCCCGGGGGCCCACATTTAGCCAGTAAAGAATCTCTGAGCTGTGGGAATGGGGTGTGACAGCAACTATGACCAACTCAAACTTATTACTGCAAATAACTTATGAGGGAACCTCAGACCTAATTTAGCCTCACTGTACATTTCAGGAAACTGAGACTCAGACATGTTAAAAGACTTGCCTGAGAACACAGAGCCGGTAGAGGCAGAGTGGTGACTAGAAGCACCTGCCCGTGCTTCTGGCCTCCCAGTGGAGAAAGGGGACCAAGGATCAAAGAAGAAAGAGGGTGAAACCTATCATCAATCAGTTCATCTGACACTCTCTTAGAGGTTGCTTACCCCTTCACCACATTTGTCAACTCCAGAGCCCTTGCTCACCTGGTAGGTTTGTCAAATCCTACCTAAACAGGTAAAGGAGAAAATTGTTAGTAGGAACATAAGTTCCTTTATGTAAGGAACTTACATAAAGGTCTGAAGAATAGGAGAAGAGGGTGAACACTCAAGCAGGTATGCAAGAAAAAAAGAAAAGGAAACCGAAATTGTGGGAAAGGTACAATAAAAGAAGAATTTGTCTAGAAGGTAGTGCCTCAGGGGCCCCTTTTGGACATCGGAAAGACTGAATAAGCAGAGTCCCACGAGGGTGGGTCCTGATTCTAAGTTGTAAATATTGGGGTTGGAAAAGGGGGTATTTCTGCTAACTTAAAAAAAACTGTTTAAGTTCTCAAAAACCACTGTCCTACAGTATTTATAAACCAAACTCAACAATTCAGCTTTTTTTTTTTTTTAATAACAATACCCAGTTAAGAAATGTTCCATAAACATGAATGGCCTGCTACAGACACAACATCTTGGGCTGGGCTCTCTCTGTCCCACCCTGAATCTGTTCTGATCGCAGCCGGGCTGTTCTGGACCAGCATGAACTCTGGAGAGTGGTACCCAGAGCTAACTACCTGCACAAGAATCTTCTATCACAGCTCAGTGAAATCTGCTGCAGGTGGGCAATCGCACTCTCACAGGTGTGTACACACACACACACACACACACACACACACACACACACACACACCCTTTAACACCTCCCCCTCTCACTCACAATTCTTTATGAATTGCTCAGGAAAAATGCATTCTCTCTCTTTGTTCCATTTATGAAGTAAAGAAACAAAACACAAATGAAAACAACAGCAGCAGAAACCAGGGACCTAAATCACAGAGGAGAAGCTACCAGGACTTAGCAGTGAACGAGACATATATGGAAAAGGAAATGAAATTAGACCTGATTAACAGTCAGCCTATACCACCAAATTTAAACTCTCTGAAATATCCCCAAATCGCCATCATTGTTTTCACAACAATCTTTATCTATTTTTACAGTGTCTTCTAATTTAACCTTATATTTTTCCCTCAAGTGCCAGCATTCAAGATGGTTGTATATACAGATCATGTGAAACATTTACTGACAGAATACTGAACTAATGCTATCCCCTGGTCAAGTTTGTTGCTTTAAAAATTTGTTATTGGGCTTCCCTGGTGGCACAGTGGTTGAGAATCCGCCTGCCGATACAGGGGACACGGGTTCGTGCCCCGGCCCAGGAAGATCCCACATGCTGCGGAGCGGCTGGGCCCGTGAGCCATGGCCGCTGAGCCTGCGCGTCTGGAGCCTGTGCTCCGCAACGGGAGAGGCCACAACGGTGAGAGGCCCGCGTACCATAAAAAAAAATAAAAATAAAAATAAATAAATAAATAAATAAAATAAAAAATAAAAAAAAATTTCTTATTGTTTTTTATTTGATTTCTAATAGTGCAGCAATTCTGTTTTCTGAGATACTTCATCCTTAAGTATTCAGGGGAGCTACTACTAAAGTGAGTAAGCCCTCAGATTTGGAGTCAGAAAGGTTGGCTTCAATCCCCATTCTGACACTTAGACAGCTAGTGTCAGTACTCACCTCACAGGGAGACTGTGAGGATCAAATGAAATAACGCGTGTACATCACTGAATGCTGTGCTTGGCGTAGGGCAAGCACTCAAGAAATATCAGATGCTGTCCTCTCCCTCTCCTCCCTCTTGTAGTAGCAGTAGTAATCGTAGTAGTCGTAGTAGCAGTAGTAATAGGGGTAGTTGTCATAATACTGGCAAAATCACACAGAGTTTGTAGTTAGGTAGGGCTGCAGTCAAATCCTAGCACTGCCCCTTAATCAGGGCTGCTGTAGGCATATAAGGAATCTTTATAAAAAGATATACCCCTCCCTCAAAGATAAGTGACAAAAAGATGCCCCCTCCTTTGGACTGAGGAACATGACAAAGGGCACTGGCTTGGCAACAAGAGCAGCTGTGCAAGTGGAACACAGGTGGGATTTCAGTCCCCAATCACCCTCTCATGGATCAGTATCATCATCATCAATATCATCAAGAACCCAGAAGAAAAATGAAGACTCAGAAAAGATGTCGACAGCTCTGGTTACTTTCCATTCCTGATCTTTCTAATATTCCGGAATTCCACCTGTCTAATGGAGTCTTGGTCTATAGCTCTGATCAGGTCATCCTGATGGGAGACTCTTGGCCCTCTCTCCTTCTGGCTGAATTACATACACATACCTAAGGCTGGCATTCAAGGTTCCCTACCTACCGCTGAGCTTTATAATCTGGAAGCTTTGTGAATACCTGCCTTACTCTTTCCTACCTTTTGCTAGAATATAAGCACCATGAGGACATAGATTTTTGCCTATATTGCTCAAATATGTAGCACCCAGAAGAGTGGGTGCTCAACAAATATTGGAAAATAAATACATTTGCTCATTGCAGACCCTTTCACCTTGAAACCCTTCCAGCCTTCAAAATTTTATCTTTCCTCCCATCTCTGTTCGACACGAAAGCTTCCCTGAGTCCTAATACATTTTCCATGGAATAATCAGAAAAAACTGCCCAATTTGAAAAGAAAGTCAGCAATGTAATTTTTATAATTTTAAAAGTTGAAGTATTGGTAAAATTATATACTCCTCTAGAAGTAGCCAAACTACTCCAGTGCCCTTTGGGAGGAATAAATTTATATTCATCCATTACAGCTATAAGTCAGGTACATATAAATGCCACAGATTGCTAATGTCTATTTAATTAAAACAAGCAAAGTAAGTTACTTAGCTTCAATCCATACTCTGCAAAAGAGCTGGGACCTAAGCCAGCTGAAATTTTAGATCTCATTAATTTCACAGGAAAAACTGCACTGAAGCTAAAATGGTGGACTCTGGGGTCAGAAAGTCAGAAACCTGGGCAAGTTAATCTCTCCATGCCTTCTTCAACTGTAAAGTGGGGAATGATAACAGCACCTACTTTATTAGTTAGGATAGGTTAGGCAATGCTGCAGTAACAAATAATTCCCCACACATCAGTGTCTTATCACAGCAAAAGCTCATGGAAAGTGGGCTGCATGCACGAGCGACTGTCCTGGGCAGCTGTCCTCAATTCAATGGCTCAGTGATCCAGGTTGGCTGAAGAAGACAGTGACTAGAGAATCTAGTAAAAGAGGCTTTTTACCAACCCAGCGTGGAAGTGGCACTGTCGCAGTGACCCTAGTCCTATAGAGACTGAGAAAAGATATTCCAAAGAGCCGGTACAAGCCCCACAGGTGACTCAAGCACTGGTTCACGCTGCAGGTAACTGTAGGGCCTCTGTGCTTATGCGTCCCTAAGAGTTCCTAGGTAACATTCTGCGCGCTGCTTCTGTCTCAGAGACCAGGCTGCTTCTTAAATCTCTAAGGTCATGGCCTAATAACAATCATAATTTTCATATCATCTACTGCCAATCTCTAGTTCAATGCCAATACAAAATTATACTTCTGGACTTCCCTGGTGGCACAGTGGTTAAGAATCTGCCTGCCAATGCAGGGGACATGGGTTCGATCCCTGGTCCAGGAAGATCCCACATGCCGAGGAGCAACTAAGCCCGTGCGCCACAACTACTGAGCCTGCGTGCCACAACTACTGAAGCCCTCGCACCACAACTACTGAAGCCCACGCGCCTGGAGCCTATGTCCCGCAACGAGAGAAGCCACCGCAAAGAGAAGACCACACGCCGCAACGAAGAGTAGCCCCCGCTCGCCGCAACTAGAGAAAGCCTGCGTGAGCAAATGAAGACCCAACACAGCCAAAAATAAATAAATAAAATCAATAAATTTATTTAAAAAATTATATTTTTCCCGGAAAGCTACAAAAATTTAAATAGGATAAATAATGATAGCTGTTCAAAGATGGACGTTAACAGACAAAACGAACAGATAGGTAACATACAGGGAGAAGATAACGGCAAAGACTGAAACAAGGGATTAATAAGTAAAATATGTAAGGAACTCCAGGGAATCAACATGAAATAATGTAAAAATGGGCAAAGAATATGAATAGGCAATTCACAGAAGGGGAAACTTAAATGGGTGAAAGCAAAGTGATGATCAGTCTCCTAGTAATCAGAGAAATAAAAATTAAAGCAAGATGCCATAAAGATTGGCAAAAATTATAAATTCATAGGATACAAAGTGTTGGTGAGGATGTGGGAGCACAAGCATCCTCCAGGATTGCTGATGAGACTGTAAATCGGCACAGCCCTTCCGGAAGGGCAATCTGGCCCTGCTGTAAGAATGTTCCCTGCAGCACGCTGAGACAACTTAGCTGTTTGTCACTACGGGGATGAAAAGCAAAATGTGGTGTGTGCCTGGTATGGAACCCCACGTGGCAATCAGGTTCAACAACCTACATATGAAAGGAAAGATCTGAAAAGCATAAAGCCTAGCGAATGTAAGAAACAGAACGAGAACTTTACTATATCACCTATGTAAATGAAAAGCATCACTTACGTGAGGTCCACAAAACTACACTATACCTATTTTAAGGGCATATCAAAAACATTATTAATGGGAATGGGAATCGAATGGAGATGAGGGTTAAGAAGTAATAAAAGAAAATAAACAGCCCTTGAACAGACTGGTGGTCATGATACTGTGCTATATTAACTAACCAGCAGGACAAATTCAACTCTCCACCCTGAGGTTCCATAGATACTCATACCCACACAAAAAAAGTAGAAAATCATGGGCAGGAATTAGCTGATACTTATCCATGAAGTTCTCCCTAAAATTACGGACTGAGGTATGAAGATAATTTTTGAAGCACTAAAGGCACATATTTGTATTGTGTTTTACAGGCTTTATTTTGTGCCGCCTGTTGAAAATTTTTATTATATTTAAGTCTCTTTTCCTTTTTGCTTTTATTTTCTCTCTCCTCTTTTTCAGTACATCTAAAGCAAAGATGAGAGTTCTGATTACTTGTACCCATAGGTTCAATTTTTTCTTTTGGATATTTAAAGATAATGTTATGGACAAGTTAAATAATGCCATGACATGCTCTTCCCCGAGCTGCATGTATTAAATTAACAAAAGCCCCAGCTAACATGTTCCCAACACATAAACTAGAGCAATAATACTAAGTCCAGCTTTGTCAAGTCCAATTCACCCTGCTGTTTCTGAAACAACTAGATGCTGGAATTAAAGTAGAATTTTCTATCCTTTGAGGAACTTTTTTTTTTTTTTTTAATTTTATTTAATTTATTTATTTTTGGCTGCGTTGGGTCTTCACAGCTGCGCGCGGGCTTTCTCTAGTTGCAGCGAGCGGGGGCTACTCTCCATTGCAGTACGCGGGCTTCTCATTGTGGTGGCTTCTCTTGTTGCAGAGCATGGGCTCTAGGCGGGCAGGCTCAGTAGTCGTGGCGCATGGGCTTAGCTGCTCTGCGGCATGTGGGATCTTCCCGGACCAGGGCTTGAACCCGTGTTCCCCGCACTGGCAGGCGGATTCCCAACCACTGTGCCACCAGGGAAGTCCTGAGGAGCTTCTTAACACGGTAAGAATATAAGCAGTCCTTGATAAAGCTATTGAGAGAAAAGTCACTTCTTAAATCTGAGGGGGAGAAGGGAAAGGGGATAAGGACGGAGAAAGAAAGGGAGGGAAAGGGCACCAAAGGAGAAGGGAAGGAAGGAGGGAGGGGAGGCAACAGGAAGCAGGGGACAGGTGGGGTGGGGGAGGAGCCAGGGAGGGGGAGAGGAAGGTCAAAGTTGAGGACAACTAACAGAGCAAGGCTAAAGTAATCCAATATTGGGAACACGGTAAGCACCCCAGTCACGAGTTGTCCTCCATTAAGCAGTATTTAACCAAATCTTTCTGGTGTCTTCCCGAGGGTTTATTTTCCTTCTCTGACCCAGCAGTGCTTTTCCAGCTGGTTGCACACTCCTTATCAGAGTGGAGGAGTGAACTGCGTCCAGAGATCGTTCTGAGACCTCGGGGCACTCTCAGTTCTAAAGCTTTTAACTTCCTCTGGTAAAGGATGCCCCTGGCCTGCTGTTCCCAATTGCTCCCCTGGCCAACCATCCCAGTGGCTCACCCCACATGACTCCCCTGAGGGAGGAACATCCCGTCTTTGCATCTGTACCGTGACCATGGTGATCTTTCACCATCCGGAGCTTCAGCTCCGCTTCGTGGCCAGGCCTCTACCAGTCCTTGCGTCTTGCCAGAGGCTTTGTCTTCATTTTGCAACCTGTTCCTGCTGATGCACTCAAGTTTCTTGCCAGCATCCTTGTAAGTCTCAAGACTTAAGAAATCCCTGGCAAGAAGCTGTGGAGGATTAGATGAGGCTACAAAATGGAGATGAAACTCCTGATAGAGCCAAGTCTTAAGAGTTTGGCCACGCTTGTTCTTGATTTTTTTTCTTTCCTTCCCTTCATATTAAAAACCCACCTAAACACGACAGAAGAGCTTTTAAGCAAAATTAACAATGATCTGTCTCTTGGTGTCAACTAAAGCCACAAGCCAAAGGGTGTTCCTTATGCACATGGAGATTTAGAGCGCCATGTGGCACCTCGGCCAACATCACAGCCTCTTTGAGTGGGCACTGGCTTCCTCAAAAATATCATCTCTCTTGGCATCCTACTCGAAGCCCCACATATAAAAAAATAAATATAAATGAAAACGTGTGCATAAAGCAGCAAACAAATGTTGAGGAGATTGAGGGTCCACATTAGCCATATGGTATTTTTGGGTAAAAACAATCATTATGTGATATTAGGACCAAAGAATATGAAATTCAGATTCATCTCTAAAATCTGGCATCTTGTTTATTTCTGCTATCCTCGTTGTATAATACTAGGATTCTGTCTTTCCTTATAGTTAAATCCTTAAAAACAACAACAAAAAAAGACATTTTAATATAGAATAGCAGACTGGTTATTTTTAATGAAACACAGGACATAACTTTTTTTTTCTACATTTTTTCCCTACTTAAAAAAAAACTGAACTGTAGTTGATTTACAATATTGTGTTAGTTTCAGGTGTACAGCAAAGTGATTCAGTTACATATATATTCTTTTTCATATTCTTTTCCATTATGGTTTATTATAGGATATTGAATATAGTTCCCTGTGCTATACAGTAGGTCCTTGTTGTTTGTCTATTTTATATACAGTGGTGTGTCTCTGTTAATCCCAGACTCCTAATTTATCCCTCTCCCCTCTGCCCTCACCCCCTTTCCCCTTTGGTAACCATAAGTTTGTTTTCTACACAGGATATAACTCTTTGGTTATTAGTGAAATTTACCACCCCCCACCCCATTAAAAAAAAAAAAAACTTGGTAAACTTGTAAATGGCCTAGAGTTTTTCATTACAAAAGCCAAACCTTGTAGTTCTAGTCTATTTTTGCAAAGGTCAATGATGCTACCTATTGTTTCAATTTGATTGGCTGTTTCAGTCAAGTAAGCAAGAGAAGGAAGTTACTTAAACTATTATTTCTAGATGAGGAGGCCAATTAATTGCTTCTGCAAACTCCCAGCTGCCTACTAATATGCACTTGACCCCTGTGGCTAATTGAGTGTGTGCACAGGATGGTTACAGATGGATAGTTCGTGGTCCTTTTTTCCAACTGAAATGATACACTGCTTTTATTAACAGGGAGTGAAAAAGAGGGTTAGTATCTATAGATAACATTATATTTCATTCACTTCTCTAACAAATCATTAGCCTTTGTAGCCTTCCATTAGTAGATGGTAATAATGTACAAAAATATTCAGCAGAGAGACACTTGGACCTAGTGAGAGGCAAATGGTGAATGATCTGTGAAAAATGAACACAGAAGACTCAGCAATGACTGATGAGGGAAAGGAATTTAGTGCAAAGGCTCAACCTTTTGACCTGCCTTCTCCTTTTAGTGTTGTGCGCTGTCAATAGCCTAATAGATAGGAAGGGTTGCTCAGAAAGTAGGTTCTAAATCAACCGTGAAGAAGGTAAACAAGAGTAAAATGTGTTATTTCCCTAAAAGGCACATTTCATACATTTAGTGGAGAAGACAGCAGTGCTAACTGTGATTAGCAGTTCATTTTTATTAACACGTACAGAATGAAGAGGGGTTTCCTAATATTTACTTTACAAAATAACAGGGTGTTGGGGACTGCCCAGCTCTACCCATGCCCTGCTTTACTGTCAATTACGGAGCACTTACTTTGTCTTACTGTCCAGGGTATTTCGTTCTACACCTGACTGTGGTTCCCAAATTTTGGCCAGAAACTTAAAGGCTCTTGAAACTTCAGTTGCTGCATGCTGCTAGTTTCCTAGAACCCAGTCTGCCAACCTTGACCCAGCACACTAGCTGGTTCTCTACTCCTCACCTGCTTTACTGCCAAATTAAGGGAGAACACAACTCCTGAGCCCTTCTCCAGTCTTGCCTTAGGACACTAGTTCCTCATCTCCTTAGCTAATACCTACTCTAAGTTTTATCCTCTGGACTTTAACTGCAGTCTATACAAAATAAGAATTCATTCAGAGAATTTATTGAGCACTCACTATTTGCCAAGCACAATTCTAGGAGGTGGGTGTATGGTAGGGAACAAAGTCACTTGTGAAAATTTTACATTGAGAAACAGAGACTGTAATCTGCTAGAAAAACCCACAGCCGCCTGAGCAGCATATACAGGCCAGGAACAGGAAGAGCTGGGTGGCACTAACCTGTGCCAGCCTAGCCAAGAATATGCACGTAAAACATGCAACTTGCTACAAGCAGGTAATGAAAGAGCAGAGGCTGTGAGTCGGCCAAGAAGTCAATTCAGCATGCAATGTAACAAATGCCACCTTGCTTCTGGGATTACACCAACTGGCACGATGCTTCCAAAATCAATTGTCTGTCCTCAATGCTGACCCAGCAAAGGGATTAGCACTGCATTATAAAAACGAGTCCAAGAACTGCAAAGACAAGGAAGGCACTAAAAGGTATGCTGGGACAGAACCATGGGAACAGGTACACAAATTCGAGCCAACAAACCCCAAATTCTAGCTTTTAACAATCGCACCTAAACAGTGGGCACTCCTGATCCTGCCTTACCGGGCTGCTTAGTGGGAGCGGCCCTAGGGGCCCTAAGGCCCAGTCACCCACTTTCTCCTTCTTTGACTGCCCTAGGGGGTCTTGCTCTGGTCAGAATGCTCCCCTCTCTGTCCTGCTGCCAAAATGACCACACTCTTAATCCACACCCCCCTGGCCTCCATCCCTAAAGCCCATAAAGAGCCTGCTTTAGGGTTGTTTATTTGGGGAGGGTTATTAAGATCAGAATTGACTTTTAATATAGTTAGGGCATAGTTAGAAAGCTCTCTTCTTTTCTCTCTTTTTTCCCCCTCCCACTTGCATCGTGCAGGTCAAGACCCAAGATTATGGATATCACAGGGGGGGGTCTCTGCTTACCTAAAGGCCTGAGGTAAGACTGATATTAACAAAGAATACTGCAGCCAACTAAAAGCTCTAATATCTGAAGACTGGAAGAAGACCCAGTCTCCTGGTATTTAGTCACTGGAGCTAAAGGCAAGGAAGGTAAGGAGGGGGCAGGCAGGTGCTTTGAATGTAAAGCAGGAAGGCAGCTTGGGTACCAACAACCCAAAACTATGTTAAAGGAAAGTCTTTGGTTAAAGGTTTTCAGACCCTCTGACAGTATAAATGCAGGCTGCAAACTTGCTTGAGGGCTGCCTGTAGTTGTGAATCCCCAGGAAAGAGCTTTTGCTCCCTTCTATCTAATACCAAGGTCATGGCAGGCATGTTTCCTTGCTGTCCCCGTCTGTATTACAGATTCCTTTTCTCATTTATCTTTACATGGAGGGTATTGCACTTTGGGGCCCCAATTTTATATGGGTCCCTCTTATTAGACTCCTCACCTTGGGCAAAACCTTGGATTTAGCTCCTGTCCCCTACATCCAACAAGTTATCAGAACCCAAGTCCAAGGGCATCATGGTTAGGTAGATGTCTCTGGATGAAAGCTGACTTGAGTGCTAACCTACTCTGCTGGATTCCTGCTTAAACATTATTTCTGGCTTTTGAGGTTATGTTACTTTCTTTCAGTTTTTATTTTATGTTATTTCATTTCCAGAGCTTTTAGTCAGAGAGTTGTTCAAGTACTTAATCTTACTTACGGGGAGAAACAGAAGCTGGGACGTATATTTTGTCAGAAAGTTCCCCAGATGATTCCGATGATTCAGCTGTGGTTACTAGGGCTCGAAAGCATAGCTGTAGTAGACATAATTTCCTGATTCCTTCGAACAAAAATAGCCGTTATCTAGCTAATCTCCTTTACCGTCTTCATCTTCCATCTAGGTTTAAGGGTAGGACATATAGATAATTGTAAAGAGGAAACGCTCTAAGCTGATACACCATGCCCATTTTCCATAGCGAGTATTTGTGGTACTTGTAAACAGGAGAAAAGCACATTCTGAGCACTCACAAGGCACAGAAGTCCTCTGTTTTGTGATTTCACATACACTATTTCTTTTTACTCCTTCTTTCAGCCTAGTAAGTATTATGAGCTGCTTCTTTACAGATAGAGGAGTAAGCTCAGAGAGGCTAAATAAATCGGTCAAGGACACACATGCGCTGAAGCTTTGAACCAAGAGTCAGTGTGACTCAAAAGAACGTATTTTTCCTCTACCCACAATGTTGTTCCTCAGTAGAAAATAAGGGCTCATGTCCTCCTGGAGCTGACATTTTCATTGGTAAACTGGTGTGTCAATTCAGAGATGAAGAAACTGAGGTTAAAAAAAAGATCAGTGACAAGCGTACAGACACCGGACACTGTTTGCTGAGTCCCTGGTTCCAAACACCAAGCTTAGCTTAAAAAAGCATTTAAAAAAAAATTCCGAAAAAAGTCTTTAACTTTGGATTAATTATGCACTATTGTGAGGGGCACGATGCTCACCATGGTGGAAGCTGGCGCTTCTAAAGTATGGCGGCTCAGAGTACAATACCTTCTAACTTGTTGGCACTAGTCACAGCCCCAGTGCCCCTGGGATGGGATTCTGTCTTTGCTTGCTCAAATTAATACTTTTTTTTTTTTTTTTTTTTTGCAGTACGCGGGCCTCTCACTGTTGTGGCCTCTCCGGTTGCGGAGCACAGGCTCCGGACGCACAGGCCCAGCGGCCATGGCTCACGGGCCCAGCCGCTCCGCGGCATGTGGGATCTTCCCGGACCGGGGCACGAGCCCGTGTCCCCTTCATCGGCAGGTGGACTCTCAACCACTGCCCCACCAGGGAAGCCCTCAAATTAATACTTTATGTGTGTGTTAGACTTGCCCAAAGCTACTTCTGTATTAGACAGACTTGAATTTTTAACTATTTTCTGTGAAAAATGTGTTATGTTCAAACTGGCACACTCATTTCTGCTGGTAAGTTGACTAATGGCCTGTGTCAAATACACTGAATGAGACCTTACGTCCGATGAGAGCCACTTTTTACACACACAGTTTGTTTACACACACATATGTAATGTGAACAGACAACACATTTTTTTTGTTCAATAATGATTCACTAGTGTACCTAGAGACTCTGGCCTTCTAAGACACCCCCCACTTAAAAGGAAGGAAACTGTGTTCCCTTGGTTGCTGAAGTATGAATCCATGGGGTCCATGCCCTCTGCCCTTTGGAATTCTCATGTCATAGGAATTTTTTTTCCCAGACAGAAATCTGGATATAAAAACAAATAAACAGTAAACTATCCTGACACCTGGGGAAAATTCTGTAAAGGTTATATCGTATTACTATCTATAAGAGACTAAGAAATCTGAAAAGTATAGAAGAAACCCTGTCTAAACACATCTAAAGCTATAAAATAGAAAGATAAAGGGAAGACCAACACAAGTACAAATAAGCAAAAACTGCAGATGTGTTCTTAACAGCATTCTTGCAACTTGCAAAAGTTAGCATACCTTCCCCAAGGTGTTTAAAAACACCAATGTGACATTTGGGAAACGGGGAAACAGAAATTAATTATCCTACTATTAAAAAAAAAAACTCATTGCATTTAACCTCAGAGAGCTTCCCCTGTACTCAAATCTTTCTGGTCTTCCCTGCTAGAGCACAATTTTCTCTCTGGTATAGGATTCCCATTTAAAATGCCTATGTTGCAACTATACAACAAGTTGTGAGGGAAATACTGAAAAGTACGGTTTTACTAACCAGCATAAGTGACAGTCACTGTTTATTTGGAGAGGTTTCTGTTTTCTTGGCAGAAAAACAACGTAAACAAAGTCAGTTTGGTCACCATAAGCTTAGTTCCATCCAAGAAAATCTTGCCTAGCAACCTTCTTAATCTTGAGGACCACCAACAGGACTTCACAAGGAACTTTGGGAGCTGTGAGCAGAAAACCTACCGCAGTGACAGGGAGCTGACAAAATGACCCATGGTTTCCCCTGCTCTTAACACGAGCCCCAACACGATCTGTCCTCAGAAAACATCCTCATCTGTCTCTCGCCCACCTGCCTTCCATTGTAACCTCTGGTCATACTAAGCTCTCCTCTCTGCCTTTGCATAGGCTGTTTCTTTTGAGTGGAACGTTCGCTCCCATGCTTTGCGTGGCTAACCCTTCCTTATCCTCAGGTCTCAGTTTAAATGTCTCCTCCCCCCGACTCCCCACATCTGGTTTAGGGGGTCCAAGTGCTCCAGAGCACCTCCTCCTTTCCCCCTCATAGCGCTTATCAAACTGTACCACACCCCCCCCCCCTCCCCCCCCTGCGTGGCTAACCCTTCCTTATCCTCAGGTCTCAGTTTAAATGTCTCCTCCCCCCGACTCCCCACATCTGGTTTAGGGGGTCCAAGTGCTCCAGAGCACCTCCTCCTTTCCCCCTCATAGCGCTTATCAAACTGTACCACACCCCACCTTACCCCCCGCCCCCCTCCCCCCTCCCCCCACTTTAAGGGCAGCTTCTCAAAGGCAGTGACTCATCTGTTTTCTTCCTTGTTTTATTTCTATTGCCTACAGGACGGGACACCTGGCAGGTGCTCAGGGAATATCTGCTGACTAAGTGAATGAAGCAAAATGAGGAAGCAGAGAAGGAAAGAGAAAAAAGGGAAGAGAGAACTGCTTTTGAAGGAGCAGGGTGGGGTGTCCATGGCAATAATGTCATAAGTTTTAGTGACATCATCTGTTTCTACATAGAAGTTTCATGACATAGCCTTCTTTTCCTTCTTGTAAGCTGCGAAGATTACCTACCTTGGGTTTTCTTGAGCAATGAACAAGCAGGCAATGAAATCCCAGGCAAGATAACAACAGAAGTGGCAATAACCCCTTGCATTTTTATGCCATTTTACAGTTTTTAAAGAATGGTCATATGACTCTCATATCAATTCTGGGAGGCAGGCAGGATGGGTATTATTATTACTCTCATTTTACACATGAGAAAACTGGGACTGTGTGACATGACTTGCCAATGTCAAGTGTTTATTAAGTGGCACAGACACAGCCAGAGCCCAGGCCTTCAGACTCCTCGCTGAGGAGTTGACTTGGGTTCACTCAGTGCAGTGCATAAATCTAGCGTCTTGCCTAATACCTGAGGAGGAAGGGCTCAGGGGTGCAGAATTATCAGCCTCTAACTCGAACAAATTAAAATCTAACCAAAATGTAATTTTATAATGTGCCTGATTTATTCTTCATAGGTACAGAACTACTGCTCAAGAACAGTTTCTTTGAAACAAATGCAAATGCAAGCTAAGAACGGGCGCTAGAAACCCAGTCCAGTTGACAAAGACCCACAAATTGTGATTGCTTTAGCTTTTCTACCCGGCATCACGTATAATCTCCTGCCAACATCAGTAGGACACTGAGCTCCTGTCGGAAACATCTCTTTGATTGATGTCATCAGTTAAATGAAAATGATCATATTAAGCAATCAATATTTTTTTTTCCTACAGTTTTGAGGAAAAACTGACATAAACTGCACATTTTCAAAGCATACAATGTTAGTGACTTTTGACATATGTATACACTACACCTGAGAAACTATCATCACCATCAAGATGATGAACAGATTCATCATCCCTCAGAGTTTCTTGCGCTTGTAATCTCTCCCTCCTGCAACTACATCACTCCTACCCCCAGGCAACCACTGATCGGCTTTCTGTCATTGTAGACTTGTTTGAAGTCTCTAGAATTTTATATAAATGGAATCATACAGTATGTACTCTTCTTTGTCTAGTTTTTTCTTCCCCCACTCAGAATGATTATTTTGAGATTTATCCATTGTTGGATGTTTCGATAGTACATTCATTTTTATTGCTGAGTAATATTCCTCTGTATAGGTATACCACAATGTATTTATCCAATGACCTGTTGATGGACATTTGAGCTGTTTCCACCTTTTAGCTATTACAAATAAAGCTGCTATGAAAATTCATCTGCAAATATTTGTGTGGACAATGCTTTTATTTCTTCTGCTAAATACCTGGGGATAGAATGAGTGGGTCATTTGGCAGGTGTATGTTTAACTCTGTAAGAAACTGCCAAACTGCTTTTCAAGGTAGATGTACTATTTTACAGTCCCATGAAAGTTCTAGTTTCTCTATATCCTTGCCAACTCTTGGTTTGGTCACTGTTTTTAATTTTAGCCATTACAGTGGGTGTATACTGTTGTGTTCTTTATTATTTCTTGTATATGTCTTCTCTGCCCCAACTAAATTGCAAGCCCCTCGGGAGTAAAACTATAATTTATACTTAATTATAAATCTACAATGCTTCGAATATTGATAGGCAACAGGAAATAAATCTTTTTTTTTAATGAAGGGACTCATAAATTCAGCAAACCTTGTCTAAAACTCTAGTCTATCTGTATTCAGTACTAACTTAGAATTAAGCAGATAAAAAAGCAAATATTAAATATATGTTTGCTGTATTCAACTGTAGGCTAGAGACTAAGGGGTTCAAGGAAGTGTGGATTTGCCTTCCTGTCCTTAGGGAGCTCACAGGGAAGGAAAGCATCCCACTGCTCACCTAGACGGCAGAGACCATCCCACTACGTACCTAGATGGCAGTTCTAAAAGGGCCCCAAAGGCCTGTTGTTGGGGGAAACCTAGTTTCATGATGGCTTCTTTCCGCTTTTCCATTTCAGTCTCTGGTATATGCAGTTCTGACAAATACCTGTTACTATCTGATTGAGTCTGTTTACAAGATACAGGCAGTTGTTTATAAGACACAGGCCAAATTCTACCCTTTGATATCCAAGAATTATTTTCAGTGATTTCGGGCCCCTTATTGGATTCTGGATTCTAGCCCTAACTATTTCTCAGCATAGGTCAAGACGGTAACCAACTTGTTTTCAAGCCCTTGAGCTGTAGGGTCCCCCTGACCCACATAATAAATCAGTTTCAAGCTTATTCACCACAAAGTTTAAGGAAGTCATCAACAGAGTTTTTTAAGTGGCAAGCGAGTTAGATGGTTGGGATGTTATGCCATTGTCACGTAGGTGAAGGTGTAGGTAGGACGAAGAAAGTGATATATGCCCAGAAAGGAGAACACGAGGGGCATCAGGAGCAAATATATGAGGCTGCCATTGTGTTGCAGATCATATGGCGGCAACGTCTCAGGGTTTACCTAGTCTAGAGCTTAAAACCACAAACTTGCAAATAAGATACTTAGGATCTAGCCTATGTTTGCAATTTATCATCTTACGCAAGTCTCAACTTTTCTGAGTTCCTCCATGTCAACCATCTCAATCCACATTGCAGGCTACAGATAACAGAGACTGTGTAAGCGAATGGCTGTGAGAGTCATATGTAATGCTGTATTTAACAGGTAGCTGCTTAACCCAAACTCACTACAGAGAGTGCTAAGGGTACCCCACCCAGTATTCTCTTAGACACAAAAACAGGAATAATTTGTAAGGGACAGGTGTATTTGGGGACAATAAACAGTGTCATCATAGCACAGTTAATTAAGAAACATTAGTTCAAAATCCACCATGCCTCATATAAAGTTTGCCGACATTTATGGACCCAAAACCATTAACGATCAATGGTGGATTTGCGTTGTATTTCTGATGCCCAGCAACCCTCAGGTTCAATCCCAGAGAATTCCTTCATATCTACTGCCTGGACTGGGGGTGGGATAAGGGGAAGCATGCCCTTGTAAATTACAATAGTAGTAAAGAAGCATCTTTAAAAAGTAATCCCAATGGTTCTCTTATAGAAGAACAGTAATAACAATATTATGCGTGTATATGTGGGTGTGTTTGTTTCAATTCTGTTAGTAAAAGCCAGAGGCCATTATCAAGATTTTTCTTTAGATTTCAAATATACAGATAAATTGACAGAATAGATAAAATTTTACATTAAAAGACTCAAAGTACAAAGAATCCCCTGAACTGTTCCTATGACTCTGCTTTGTCTTTAAAGCACTGTAGAGCAGAACTGTAGGCAAAAAGGCCTCTGCAATTCCTCCTCCACTTACTCAAGTGAGAGCTTTAGAGATGGAAGAATACACTTATTCAACAAATATCTGCCAGTCACTGTGGAAGCCACAATAAAACAGACACAAAACAGACATGGCTCCTGCCCTCAAGATGCTCAGTCTAGTGGCTTTTCTCTACAGGTCTCTAGGAGCTCAATATCTTGCTACTGTCACTTTCCTAGGCAAGACCTGGGCTGAGTTACAGAGGTGCTCAGGAGAGAGAGGTGACTGCATGCGACAGAAAAAAGTCAGCAACCAAGGTTCACATACCACAGAGCCAGTAACGGGTACAATCAAAACCTATTTCTCCATTATTAAAAATGCTGAATTCCTTATGATCCACAGTGTTACAATAAATAGTACAGAATAATGGGCTAGGCTACAGCCCTTCCTCAGTATTGTCCAATTTGACTTGCCTCTCTTCTCCTCTGTTTTCTCCTTTAGACCATACTTCTCACTTCCCTTTTGACCGTAATGTCCTCTAAAATTTCCCCATAAGGGTGAAAATTCTTACCACGCATTTTTGGATTTGTTTCCAAAACAATCCAGTGTATGTGTGTGTGTGTGGGGAGGGGGGGACATCTGGGACTGGGAAGTGAGTGGGGTACAACACTGACCACAGATAAAGGAAGGATGGTGATGGCTACCTGAGGTTCATTGTACTATTCTACTTTTGTATATTTTTGAAATGGCCCATAAAAAGTTAAAATTAAATAATTTTTTAAAAACTTACCAACATCAACATTTTGTCCTGCAAATATGGTGGTAGTCTAAGGTAGGACTTAACCACGGATTTGCAGACATAACAGAAATGCATTAATTTGCATTCATGAGTCATTCTCTTTTAAATAAGCAAGCCCTGTTTTCAGCTCTCTCTCTTTCACTCTTTTTTACCATTTCCCACACTAAATCCTACCTTTGGGTATTCACCAGCTTTTACAGAAAGAAATCAGTGATATTCCACATAAGAACAATTCTTTTAGGAAGTGCTTTGTCACATTTAAAAATAACTTTTAGCCCACGCACCACAACGAAGAGGAGTCCCGGCTCGCCGCGACTAGAGAAAGCCCGCGTGCAGCAACGAAGACCCAACGCAGCCAAAAATAAATAAATAAACAAATAAATAAATAAGAACTTTTATGAAAAAGATGTATTTAAAAGGGCAAAAAAAATACCTTAAGTATTTAAGATAAATAATGAAAATAAAAGAAAGGTGGTGATCAAGGTAATCTGCTTTACTTTCTAGGTAGTTTGTCCCCACTCTTCTTTAACAGTAAACTGGAAAGCTTTCACACACTGACCCCTGCCCTGGGGGTCACCTGTGGACCAATGTGTATTCCGACAAGAGTCTCAGGCTGAAGACTGGAACTTGAGACCTAATTTACTTTCAATATAACTGAAGTTTAACATTACAGGAGCCCAAGCCAGTTCCAAAACTGTGCCCAGTGATGTTTCTGGCAGGTGTGCATTCTGGATCATCCATGAAGGTTTTTAAAATTGCTTGATATGTAACCACGAGAGATTTTAAAGATCAAAACACAGGTGTGTGTCAGTGTTGCACAATTCTGCGGTAAGGGCAGAACATGAGATCATTCTACCTAGAAACACACCCAAACACAAACACCTACCGGGGGTTCAGGTGTATGGCTCTGTCTGCAGGCAGATGAATTTATCTCTGGCGTTTGTTCTCATATAATTGTGTTCTGATAAGAAATGAGGTTTTGATACATTAATACTACTCCAAACTGGGTGGGTCTTTTCAGCTGACGAGCACCTTCTACACCTGCCTTTATGTTCTTTTTAACCTATTCAAAGACCCAGTTTCTCAACATAAATGGGTTACAGTCACCCATGATTTCAATAGCCTTATTTATTCTTTTCAGCCTCAGTAAACATGAGAGAGGAGCACAAAATCTCAGAACGGTGGAGGCAGAACTCTTTTCCATCTTATTATGAACCAAGAGAGAAAATTATCAAGATAAAGTCTTAAGAAAATAAGTGACTTAATTAAAGCCACCTCACAAAGTAGTGTGTGCATGTCATCCAATGATGCATTTAATATGAAATATCTCCTATATGTAAGGCAGTATACAGTAACTGTTTCATGAGTTGTAAAACTACTTGGAGAGAGAGAATTGAATAGAAGACAGTGAAAATAATCTTCTCAAGTCACAGCCCTGGATCTTTGGTTAAGGTTCACAGAAAGCCCGAGATTTATTTCACTTACAAAAGAAAGCTAACAATAGTAAAGGAGTTGCTGACACAACTGAGCAAGAATACACTTATCTCCTGTGCCCAAATGCAAACTTTATTGCTCAACAGACTAGGAGTTAAGTTTTGTGTGACTAAGAGCCCAAAGGAAAGAGTTATGCATGTATGTATCTTTGTGAGCAAATAACTACCTTGTGGCTCTCTGATATGAAGATTTCCCAAGAGAAATAAATCCTTTCTTTAAAAAAAAAAAAAAAACTATAAGAAAGAAAAACACACACAAACATAAACAGAAGATGCATTTTGTACACCATCGCCATTTGGTTACCAGATGTTGGTGTCTGCCCTCAGCTCTCACAAACAGATCAATGCACTTTATTTTTGTGTAGCATCTTCTATCCAAAAGTAAAGTGCAAAGCTGTGTGGCTGGTTTGACAGTGTGTCTGCAGAATCTGTGTAAGAATGGTAATGGAGTGAACAGCTGCCAGGCTTGTTTAGATGTCGTCTGCGCTGGTGACTGGCTCCACGGTAAGGTGGCTGCTGGGCTGGAGAAATGTTCTGCCTTTTCTCAAGTGAACCCAGGTACCCTCATGTGTCCCACTGTGTTGCTATGGCTTGCTTACTTCATCCCTTATTATTATATGGCCTTCACTTATATTGAGGGAAGAAGCATATTTTTGTGAATTTTCCTGATTCAAACAGATGCTGTGGACTAATGGGAACCATAAATGACATGCTTAAAAAAAAAAACTCACTTTTGGATCCAAAAGAACTACGATCTAGTCCCTACTTTATTACTTACAGTCTCCACCACCCCAAGACTGTCGGGTAACTCCTCTGGATTTCAGTGTCCCGACCTGTAAAGTAAGTTGGGTGGTTGGACTAGATACGCGTTTCCCAAACTTTTCAGGCTTGAGGGACATTTTAACACGTCAAAACCCCTCTTGGACTAATCGAATGGCAGCAGTTATACTTCAAGAATCTGTGCAACTAGAAAATAAATAATGATAAAAAGAGACTTTCAATGCAGTGACAGTTGAAAATAAAATTCCAAGTTATTAATCACAGCAGAGTCTGTATTCATTTGTAAAGGAATGGTATACAGATGTTAGACATTATTTATTTAGTCTGCAAACAACAGTTGGTGTACATATGAATTTGCAGTCTTTGAAATAATTCCACGGCAGATTCCCCCCACCCCAACTTGGTCTTCTGTTTAAAGGCTGAGAACTCTGAACTACGGTACAAACACTCCAAATCCTTTCTGACGCTGACTCTTCACAGTCCTAGTTTCTTTAGACGGTTATAAGGACCGTTTACACATCAGTGACAGTTCTTTGGAAGTACACTTTTAATTCCGCCTCCTCAGCCAGCCAGCCAACCAAGACCCGTGAACGGATAATTACACAAACAACTAAAAGAAAAAATGCGCCAAAGACCTTAACAGTCGCCACACCAAAGAAGATATGCAGATGGAAAATAAGCATATGAAAAGATGTTCCACATCACATGTCATCAGGGAAAGAGATACCACTGCACACCTATTAGAATGCCCCAAATCTAGAACACTGACAACATCAAATGCTGGTGAGGAATGTGGAGCAACAGAGACTCTCATTCATTGCTGGTAGGAATGCAAACTGGTACAGCCACTTTGGGAGAGAGCTTGGCAGTTTTCTTACAAAACTAAACATGCTATTACCATATAATGCAGCCATTGTGCTCCTTAGTATTCACCCAAAAGAGTTGAAAACTTATGGCTATACGAAAACCTGCACATGGATGTTTAGAGTAGCTTTATTCATAATGTCCAAAACTTGGAAGCAACCCAGATGTCATTCAGTAGATGAATGGATAAATAAACTGTGGTAAATCCAGACAGTGGAATATTATTCAGCACTAAAACGAAATGATCTATCATGCCATAAAAAGACATGAAGGAACCTTAAACACACGTTACTAACTGAACAGATAATTAGTACCAATGGTCAAAAAGAAAACTCAATGCCATGCATTTACACCTTTGTCCTCAGGCTATGAAATGTACACAGATTACTCCAAATTGTAGAAATAACATTAAAAAACAAAATCAAAAGAAAACTAACACCTTTTAAGACAGTTATCCCATAAACTGCATTGGGTAAAATATTTAACAACCTTTACCATCAAAAAGTTTTTACTTATATACAGCCTAAGTCTTTCCTGCTGCAAATCTGCCTCCTTCTCTGTAACTGACCTCTATTGATTATCCATCACCGCATCATCAGTAATTTCTATGTAATTCTCCTCATATAAGTGAATTAAAAAATAACAAGGCACAGAACTTAAAGTAAAATCTTGAATTTAGGACTTCTCTTGGTTCTATTGCACACTATGGCTATCTACTCAAAAGGGACTCCTGGAATAAAAGAAAGTCCCAGAGTCTAAGAAAGAAAGAAGAAGGGAAACTCCTGGCATAGAGACAAGTGTGGGGATGTACAAATTATGGTACCAATTATGGTCCATGGGCCAAATCCAGGCTGCTGCCTGTTTTTGTAAAGTTTTATTGAACACAGCCTTGTTCCCTACTTTACATATTGTCTATGGTTGCTTTTGTGATACATTGGGCAGAGTTGAACCGTTGGCCCACTAAGCATAAACTCTTTACTCTATGGCCCTTTCCGGGAAAAGTTTGCTGACGTGGACTCAGACTTTCACCTTTGCCCTGGGCTGGTTCATGCTGGAGCTCCAGGGCTCAGATTCAGTCTTCTCTCCTCCATCTTACCCTTGCTTGTTGCACGAGCTCATCCAGCTTCAAGACTTTAAATACTGCCTATCTATCAACAACTCTCAAATACGTATCTCCAGGCCAGGCTTCTCCCCTGAGCTCCAGATTCACATACCCAACTGTAACTGACACATCCACTTAGAGATCTAATAGACATCTCAAGCTTAATGCATCCAAAACCTAACTCCTGATCTTCTCCCGAAAACCTGCTTTACCCACAGTGTTTCTGATTTCAGTAAAGGGCAATTCAATTCTTCAAGTTAAACCAATAAAAACTAACCATCCAAACAAAAACCCTGAAATTACCCCTAATTCCACTCTCACTCCACATCCGGTCTATCAGCAAATCCTCAACTGTCTCAGTATATTCAGAAACCTGCCACTCATCATCGCTTCTGCTGCTATCATTCTACTCAAAGCTACCGTCACCTCTCTCCTGGATTCTTGCAGAAGCCTCTTAATTGGTCTCCTGACTTCTACCCTTGTCCCTTTCATCCATTCACATGACAGCAGTCAGAGATCTTGAGAAAACGACAGGTCACATCATTCATCTTCCCCGCTGCCACGCTGTGCTCCAGCCACACCGGGATCCTTGCCGATCCTTGATCACCGTCAGTAATCTCCCATCACAGGCCTTTTTTTTTTTTTTTTTTTTGTTGCGGTACGCGGTCCTCTCACTGTTGTGGCCTCTCCCGTTGTGGAGCACAGGCTCCGGACGCGCAGGCTCAGCGGCCACGGCTCACGGGCCCAGCCGCTCCGCGGCATGTGGGATCCTCCCCGACCGGGTCACGAACCCGTGTCCCCTGCATCGGCAGGCGGACTCTCAACCACTGCGCCACCAGGGAAGCCCCCATCGCAGGCCTTTGTGCTTGCTGATGCTCCTCCCCACAATGCTCCTAGCCCAGATCTGCACAGGGCTCGCTCCTGCACTTCCTTCTGTTCAAATGTCGCTTTCCTGAGGAGGCTTTTCCCCCCACCAACTTCATCTCTCACCCCTACCCCCACCCACACACCCTACCCCATTTCCCTGCTTTATTTTTCTGCATATTTCTTGTTTACTTTATTGTCTGTCTCTATCAGCTACAGCGTAATCTTCACGAGGGCAGGAATTTTTGTCCGTTCTGCTCACTGCTGTACCCCCAAGTGCCTGGAACACTGCCGGGTACATAGTAAGTACCCAATAAATATTGGTTTAATGAGTGAATGAATGGGCTAATAGGCCATCCCCAGGGTTTACAGCACAGTCCTACTGAAAACTACATTTCTGACTTTATTACGAAGATTAATGGGAAAATTAAAACTCCTTAGTGAAAGATGCTTCACAGATAAAGTGGCTGGAAAGTACCATTCTACTCTAAAGCAAGGGATCCTGCCCCTTAATAATTTGTGTTTTACTCAAATACCTGTATACTAAAGGAGTTTTCGGTTAATCTTTATTTTCTCTTCATCCTCCTAATTCTCTTAAACTTTGTAAATCCGATTTCTCAGTCTCATCTTCATTTTTCGTTTTCTCCTGGATTATCTCCAAGGCTTGCAAACCCAGAGGTCATGTATCAACCTGTACCACAGAATGCTTTCAGCTGCCAGAAACTTTCATTGGCAATACAGAGCTGTCATTGATTTCTTGGCAGTACATCATTAAGTGATGCACTGATAAATCAAAAAGAAATGACAACATCACGTTAATCCAACAACTGGACTTGACTGAGTTAAAAATCTAAAAACAGCAAGGAAAAATCAGGGACACTGTGATCCTGGCATGAAGGCAGTCTGCACACATTAAAGCCACACTCAGTGTGATCCAAAGTCTTACCCTTGCTGCACTCCAAAACCCAGGAGCCAGATCACTGGAGCTGGCTTGGGTCACTGTAGCCGCTTTTAAGTACACACCCTCCTGGTGCTCTGAACCCTAGGACATCCCAGATAGCTAATTAAAAAAGAAAACCCTCCTCACCCTTTCCTGGGCCTGTGTGGGTCTGAGGGATCTGGCAGCCTACTTGGTCCTTGCCTGAAGTCTTATGAGGCCTAGAGGCTTGGGCTGCACTGTGAACTGTACACACTAAAGGGGGGAAAAGTAAATAGAGTCACTTATTTATATATCATTAGTCAGTTTTTGCTCAATCAGGGTCTGTCAAAAGTAGATGGTAACCTGTACCAGGGCACCCCCCACAAGACTAACTCAGGCAAGGACTGAATGTTTGTGCCCTCCTCAAATGCATATATTGAAGCTCTAACTCTCAATGTGATGGTATTTCGAGATGGGGCTTTTGGGAGGTAATTAGGTGAGATGAAGTCATGAGGGTAAGGCCCTGGTCCAATGGGATTAGTGCCCTTATAAGAGGAGGCCTGGAGAGCTTGCTCTCTCTGCCATGTGAGGAAGACAGTGAGAAGGCAGTTCTCTGCAAGCCAGGAATAGAGCCCTCACCAGAAACTGACCAGACTGGCACCTTGAACTTGGACTTCCCAGCCTCCAGAACTGTGAGAAATAAAATTCTGTTGTTTAAGTCACCCAGTCTGTGGTGTTTTGTTATGGTAGCCTGAGCTGACTAATACACGAGGTTTTAGATTTGAAAAGTTGCTTTAAATTGCCAAGTCCCAGAAAGCATATTTGGAATGCTCTGTTGACGATACTCTAAATTTGATTTCTTTTTCTCTTCAACAAGAGAATACAGGAATACTTTTCTCCTTACTTACTTATCTCACACACACACTACTCTGAGATCAGCCACATCTTGCTGAGACAGGTCTTCTCTGCAGGGAACTATAAGCTGATAGAAAGAACATTTCCAGAATGTCCAGGGGAAAAAAAGACATGTCAAGGCAGAGTCCCACAGCCCTGGACTTCTGGCCCCCTCCCCTTTCAGTGCTCTTCTTGTCCAAAGGAGCCAGAAGCAGAACAGGGAAGCAAATGCACGCAGGGTAGGTGTCCTGGGGCTAAATGTGGGGGGAGCATGAAACACATGTGCATCTTCCCTGCTCTGTAACCATTCAGCGGAGATTCTCCAAAGGCTTACAAGAACCTGTTCTTGCCTTTTTGATAGGAAAAATTAACACAATGAATGTCCAACAATTAGAAATAGGGAGACAAACCCATTCATATTATTGTAGATGTGGTTCTTCAAAGCCCTGAACAAATGCACTCATCTGATCATGCTATCAGATGCCAGAAAAAAAGGACTGGTCATTTCTATTAAGGACGGTATGTTGAATAACGTAAACACACACATGCACCCCTCAGAAGAAAACAAAACACAACAGAGGTAGGTAATCTTCAGCACAGTTACATTTCCCAAGTTCCTCTGACTTTTTTGGTCCCTTTTAATCATATCCCTGAACTAAACTCTGAAGAACATATACCCTGCTAAGAAAGTCCTTTGTTCTAAAATGTACACACAAAGAAATCAAGTAGCCATTGTTTCTAAGTTAGCTGAACAGAAGGAAATGACATTAATTTTCAAATCTGAAGAAAATAAGGTCCAAATCTATAACCTTCTTTGACATGTCTCTTACAAGTCACTAAACACTCCAGGTGTTACACATACCCTGGAAGAGCCAGCCCTGGTATCAATGACATAATTTATTAAGTAATACTGAATTAAGCGGTACCTCAAGCAAGGGGTAAATGAAATTCTCACCCACAGCAGTCCAATTAAAAATGAGCACAGGGCACTAAACATGAAAAACAATTAGAGCACAACGAGATCGCCCTCCTTCTTTCCCCTGTCTTCAGTTGGTAGTAGTAAGGAAACACCAACTGCTTAAAAAAAAAAAAAAAAAAAAAAAAAAAAAAAAGCCTTTATTTTGGGAAGACCTATTGGACAGGAAAACAAGAATGAATTGCCTCATTTCTTGACTCCCTAACCAGAGGGCACCCCCCAACGATTAAATGAATGATCCTCTCTCCATAGCAACCTTGGAAGTGCACCTGATGGTAGCCCACTTCCAGCAGTGGAGAGCTAACCATTTCAGAAGGCAAACAAATGAGGCAAATAAGGAGATATAGGGGAAAAGCCTTCAAAACTATCAAGTGCTATAGGGATATGAGAATATCACCACCATCTCTCATCATTTGATAGATGTGACTGTTATAACAGTACTCCACAGGGTATATATAAAGATATTCATTGTTAGTGATAGTAGCAAAAGACTAAAAAATGAAAACAAAAACTCATATGCCCATCAACGAGGATTTGATTAAATGAATTATGTTATAAACATCCAATGGACCCACCTGGCTTAATACAGAACAATCTCCGTGATATACTTTGAAGTTAAAAAAAAAAAAGAAAAAAAAAGGCTGCAGCATACTTTGTAGAGTTCAATATCGTACAAGTGACAGAAAAGGTACATTCATAAACACTTTTATACTCATGAAGAACACACAGACTTGTAACTGGCTATCCTGGAGGAGAGGACCTGGAAGCCTAGTGGGTCTGGGAATGGAGGAAATGTACTTTGCATTGTATATCCTTTTATATCGTTTCTTCACTTAAAATTTTTAAAAATTTGTATATCCTTTTATGGATATACTGTTTGATTTTTCTTTTAAAAATGTTTTAAAATGTGAGAGAGAAATTAATTTCTTGCAAAGTTAAATTCTTTTCTTTTATAGCTTCTACCCATTTACCTTTGTATAATCTCTTGGAACCATAAAATACAAAACAATAATAACCAAAATGCCCTCTAATCTCCCTTTTACAGTTGTATGATTCTGTTGTAGTTCACAAACATCTAAAAATAACTTTTAAAAATGTGATACTTTCAATCAAACATAAAGATATGTAACATAGCTTTTGGCTATTTTAGGGAAGAATCTTTCTTATACTTTATAATTGTTCTTTATTTTCAGAGTTAATAGCTAAGTTAATTACTTTAATGGCAATTGATGGATGGAGTTAATATTCCTAGCTTTTTACACACACTACTTGTGATCTTTGGGTTTCAGAGAAGTCAAAATATTAGTTCTATTCCTTAAAGTATTTAAATAACATTTTTTCTGAATAAAAAAAGTAGTGCATGTTCATTGTAGAAAACTTCAAAAACAGAGAAAAGCACAGAGGAAAATTAAAACAATTCATTATCCTATTACCCCAGGAAAATAGCCTTCCATTTTAATTTCCAATGAATGCAAGAATATATTTTTTACATAATTGGATTAAAGCTGCACATATTGTTTAAAAAGTCTACTTTAATAAATTATCACCTCTACTTATCTTTTGTTTTATAGTTTTAGTGCTTAAGATTATAAAATACGCATTACTTGTAAAATTTCAAACAGATAAATTTTTGATTTTACTTTTTTGTTTTAGTCTCTCTGACAAATGTTACCTGAAACAAAAAACTTTAAATGACTCAAAGTTCTCAAAATTCACAGTGAAATAAGTGGAAAATAAATTTAAATAATTAAACTTTCAAAGAATGTTTTTTGAAAATTTGAAGCATTTATACTTCTGAAGTTACTAAAACTTAAAACTGCACTTAAGGCTTTTGGAATGCCCTGTATTATAAATATATTTTCATGCCATTAATTATTTTTGAAATGGCTGACAGGATTCTGTTATACTGATATGTCACAATATACGTAGCTAACCCCTTATTACTGGATATTTAGATTGTGTCTTTGAAGAGGTCACAAAGAACATAAAGATGTCAGCTAAAAAGGCCGCAGGTTAGGTTAGGTTAGAACCAGGTTAGAATTATATCAACATACTGAAATCCTGGAAAAACTGATATGAACCTTTTAAAAGTTTTTAACACATATTGTCAAATTATCGTCCAGAATGGGTAATAAGCAACCATGTCATCAATATTGGACATACTTAGAGTAAAATAAAAATGTTTTTAAAATATAAGTGATTTTTTTTCCCCCTTAACCAAAGACACCTACAACAATAATTAAAGTAATATGTTTCAAGCTTTGTTACCACAGCTTGAAATAAAATTCCAATACAGGGCTCAAAACAGCTCTTAAGACTGACGCATAGTCCTTTACTGGGGTTTAAATAGAAGTAAAGGTCTAAATAAACCCGTAATAAAATTCAGTTATCAGGTCTTCAGTGTGAGCAGGAAGATAATCAGAAGCCCACATACTGGAGGTAAGCTACGTCTTTCATCAGTTTGCTCAGAAGCCCTACCACACCATGAGGAAGAAAAAACGGATATGTGTCAAACCAATAATTGACTGAGTAATAAGACAGAACCCTTACTTATAGTGTCTCTGTCTTTCTGAAAGTTTGGTTGAATTAACTGATTTGGGGAGAAGTGAGACTAAACTATCTTACACCACAGGGGAAGTTACCAGATCTGTGCCCAGATAGGACACAAAGGAAAAAAATGTGAAGATACTAATATCTTCTTATCTGCATTTCAAGTCTGACTTGAAGCCATTCAACTTTCAGGCAGGTCCTTCAAATCCATTTAAGACACAAGTTTCAGAGATTAGAACCTTGCTCAGAACTAATCTTCCTGTCCTCCGAGAATTATAAACACACTGATAACTTTCAACAATGCATTGGACAGAAAAGGTTCAAAGGACCTTGGGTCATAAAACCAACCCATTTCATTTTCTGCACGCCCCCACCTTCCAAAACCTCAAAATGGGGGGAGAATTTGGAATAAATGAAAGGAGAAAATTCATAGCCACTAGGAGTGATTATTGCCCATACAAAGCAGACTGGCGAACCCCCATCATACCACACCAGGCCACAAGCAGACTTCCAGAAGTAGCAGGCCATGGCTTCTAAACGTCACAACCATACTCTGATTATAGTATGCAAGGTTACGAGTGACGACCTTCCGAGGAAATCAGATTCTGGCGAAATTTTAAAATTTGGTACAAAGGATAAAACTTTTATAATAGCCAAAGATAGAAAAGATGCACTTTTTTTATCCATCCAACACAGGAAATTCTGGCCCTTTATAATAAAATGGTTCATCTCTGTGCTGGACCTTCTTTAAAAGTATTTTCCAAGTCTAGCCCACAGGAACGCCTTTTATGTGAAAGCGCGTTACACTGGGTTCCTTGAGTTCTTCTGTAACAAAAAGCACTTGGATGGGGTCCAAGAAAGTCTTTCCAAGTATTACTGAAAACCCTCATTTAGTCAGATAAATAGAAGAATTTGGTTCTGACATTTACTAGTGGTGTGATCTTGGGAAAATTACTAACTTCTCTAAGACTTTATTTCATCATCAGTAATAAGAAAGATATTAATGGTATCCACCTCATGGGGTAGAAATGCAGATTAAATACGACAGCATGGGAAAAACAATTAGCATCTGAACATTATTATCTTCTCGATTTTATAGGTACCATAGATTAACTACTTTGGAATATACAGAGTAACTAAATCTCAGCCAACAAAGTGTTGTCTACTAAACCGACTCACACTGCTTTAACAACTAGATAAAAATGACCTGTCATTAAGTACACGGATTACAGTTGTCCCTCGGTAATCATCAGAGATTGGTTCCAGGACCCCAGCAGATACCCAAATCCATGGATGCACAAGTCCTTGATATAAAATGGTGTAGTATTTGCATATAACCTACGCACATCCTCCCAAATACTTTAAATCATCTCTAGATTACTTATAATACCTAATATAACGTAAATGCTATGTAAATAGCTTAAATACAATGTAAATAGTTGCCTGAGCACAGCAGATTCAAGTTTTGCTTTTCGGAACTTCCTGGAATTTTTTCCCTGAATATTCCAATCCCTGGTTGGTTGAATCCACAGATGCAGAACCTGTGGATATGGCGGGCCAACTGTACTTACAAATAAATATATTTCTGAAATCCTTAAGGATTCTCAAAAATGTTTTCCTTTGTTAAGCTACTTAAATATTCTCTTTGAAAGTGTTTCACTAGTCATCGTCTTAAACGACAGAACTTTATTTTCTCACAGTTCTAGAGACTAGAGGTACAAGATTAAGGGGTCGGCAGGGTTGGGTTTTTTTCTGAGGTTTCTTTCCCTGACTTGTAGAGGGTCTTCTCCCTGTGTCTTCACATGGTCTTCCCTCTGTATGTGTCTGTGCCCTACTCTCCTCTTTTTATAAAGACACCAGCCATATGGATTAGGGCCCACACTAATGACCTCATTTTAACTTAATTACCTCTTTAAAAACCCTATTTCCAAATATAGCCACATTTTGACATACTCGGTGGTGGTGTTTAGGGCTTCGAAATATGAATTTTGGGGGAACACAATTCATCGCATTAACAATGAGTATGTATTTTCTCTGCTTAAGAGCCTGTACTGCCCGCCCCCCCTCCCCCCCTCCCCGCATTTTCTATACAACATACCCTAGATTTTTAAACTTGGCATGTAAAATGACCTTACCAACCTGGCTGCCTATCTTACTTTTCCAGCTTCATCTCCTGTAGCTCCTGGTTTTGTACCCTAGATACTGACCCCATTGAACCAATTATCATTTTCCAAACATACTCTTTCATACCTCCTTGTCTCTGGATATACTGTTCCCTCTGTCTAGAATACTCTCCCATGTTAGGTACTCTGTGAAGTTATTTTTGATGCCTGAGGCAGAGCCCATTACATTCTTCCCACTCCTCAAAGAATCTTGGACACCCTGCTATTATAGCGTGTATCACCCTGAACTGCAATTAATTCTTTCCATGTCTTTTTCCACCACTCTACTGGGAATTCCTTGAAGGCAAGGACCACGTCTGGTTTTGCTCATTACTGATTCTTCTGCACCCAGTGCAGACCTGGTGGACGCTAGAAGCTAAAAAAGTATTTCTTGAATGAAGGAAATGAGTAAGTAAATGAAAATATGAACAACCAATGATTGAGAAAAGGGCTGAATTTCTCTTTTGATACCTAGTATAGTGGTATGGTAGTCACCAGACTTAGTACGTGCTTAATACATGACTGCAGACTAAAATACTGACTGAACCATAGAAGAAA
The DNA here is from genome assembly GCF_002837175.3 of Physeter macrocephalus. Lineage (NCBI taxonomy): Eukaryota > Metazoa > Chordata > Mammalia > Artiodactyla > Physeteridae > Physeter > Physeter macrocephalus. The sequence continues at coordinate 46,082,484 of NC_041225.1, forward strand.
ACCGGCAACCATGAAGGGCTCTGGATTAATTCACTTTAAGAAAAGTTATGAAAGCTGATCGTCTTTGGGGTAAAAGGAAATGGATTTTTAAAAGCTTATAAACTTCAGGGAAGAAGCGCCAAGATACATGTGACAAGGCAATCTGAGCTCCACTCCGATCCAAGAACAAAGGGTTCCTGGTTTAAGCTATGGGAAGGGTCTGTTCCAGAAAGCAGCTGGGCAGAATTTCCTCACACGAATAGTTCTTAACGTATGGGAAAAGAAAAGAGCAAAACAAAACAAGCAAAGGCAGCAAAAGGGAATAATTAAACAGTTTCTTTTTGTTGTTGTTGTTGTTTTAATGCACTGGACAAACCCCAAGAAGAACGCTGTGGGATAAACATCTGTCCGTTGGGAACATGACAGAGCCCTTCAAGGCTCTGTGGCCTGTGTGTGTCCTTACGTGCCCGAGGTTTATATTTGTGCTCCCTCTGTTCTGACAGCCTAGCAAGAGGCCTGCTCCAGGCCGGGACACACTCCACTAACTCCAGCTAGCGCTGGTGGCGGTGGGGGTAGCTCCCACTCAGTTGTGTCTGACATGACAAAAACCACATAGAGGGCTTCCCTGGTGGCGCAGTGGTTGAGAGTCTGCCTGCCGATGCAGGGGACACGGGTTCGAGCCCCGGTCCGGGAAGATCCCACATGCCGCCGAGCGGCTGGGCCCGTGAGTCATGGCCGCT
>NC_041225.1:46083258-46104495 GCF_002837175.3 Physeter macrocephalus
GCCCGTGAGTCATGGCCGCTGAGCCTGCGCGTCCGGAGCCTGTGCTCCGCAACGGGAGAGGCCACAACAGTGAGAGGCCCGCGTACCGCAAAAAAAAAAAAAACACACCACATAGAAGGGAAGAGCAAATACCAATCGTATGCACGTGCAGAACTGCCTTGCTCTATTTGTACAGGTTTCCACCAACACTATATTTTTACTGCTTGCATTAAAGTGACCAGACATGTCACATTTAGAGGGATAAGCATTTGTTTTCCATCCCTATGGTCCCTGGTATCAAGATATTAAGTACAATAAGTTGAAAGAGTGTTTCCTCGTGCCCCTTGCAATCAGTCACCGAGGCTGGGAGTGTCTGTTAAGAAGAAAGGTCCATAGGAAAATTCTTCTCTAGTCTCCAGGATCACCTGTTAGTTTCTGCCTCCCCAACTGAGTAGAGGTGAGTAGCTGTGGGCCTAGAGGTGAACCCAGACGGGAATACTCTAGCAGTTTTCAGCGGGCAGCGCCCTCAGGGAAGCACACCCCCAAGGGTGGGTGGCCTTAATTTCCCATTCTCATGATGCTGGATGACCTCACCTTAGAGTCCTGGGCCACGTGGATCCACTTCTGTGCCCTCTGACACAGTGCCATCAGCCCAGCCCATCTTACACAAGTTTCACTCTTAGGAGTACGTACGCACTGTCGAGATGGGGACAGGCTTTGCCTCACCCTTCATCTTGCTTTCTGGCTGTAGTCAAAACTTCTCTTGCTCTGACTTTCTGTTTATTTCCCTTTTCTCTTTCTAAGGCCTGGTAAGCACAGTTTTTTCATGATTCTCTTACATTATGGCATTCATGTCTAAATCTGGCATTTTATTAAGTACCAGGCAGTGGTGACTGCCTTATGCTTCTTTCCTAGACCTTTGTTCCTAGCTCTATGTTATTTACCTAAGGAGTTTAAGTTGTGATAACCGTGGTGCCCTGATCATCTAAGTCATATGGGATTTTTTTTTCAGATATCCATTTTCTGTGACCTGCCTCAAGTCCAGAAAAAAACGCTTTTTTTCCCCATAGGCATATAGCTTTCTACATCTCTAAAGCCTCCCAGTAGAGCCAGCTACTGACTTACCCCCATATAACACAAGAGGCCACATTTAACAGAAATACTTTGAAAGTAGCCAGTTGGGGCTGTTAAGAAAACTAATTATAAAACTTACCAGAGTCCACCTACTGAGTTGGCTGGAACAAGTACCAGCACTCAGAGCTTCACATTCAGAAGAAGGTCATGGAGAAAGCAGAGTAGCTGCAGGCTGGAAAGGCGTGTGGGAAGAGCAAGGATCTCATGGGGGGAAATGCCAGAAGCCAGCCCCCAAACACAATTCCAACATCTTTTCTTTGCACCCCACTCTATCTGTCCATATGCAATAAAAAATGCTTACACGTAAAGATGTTTGGTACCAGTTTTGATTTTCTATAGAACTGCGACTGAAAAACCAATTTATTCTTATGGATTGGATGGTTACTCCACAGTTTAATTTTATCTGAAGGGGAAAAAAAAAAAGCTGACATCTAGCAGTTCAACAAGTCTTTGTCACCAGAGGCCTGTGACACAAATCTCGATATTTTATGGGAACATGTATAGCTTTTCTTCATTTGTGGCTATAATTGCTGCTGGAGACGCCCCAACATGTAAAGGTTGATGCTTCTGAATGTGCTGAAAGATGTTGGAACTAAACCATGCAGTGACAACTATCAAAATGTCACCAATGCAGTGTCATATTCAGTCAAGATGCTTCAAAATGCAAATGTTCAACTAACACTGTTCTAACTGTGGAAGGAAGAGGATTACCTGGGTGGCTGATGTGGAAAATGCAATGAGTTAATGAGCATAACAGCACTTAGTAAGGAGCCTGGCACAGAGGAGGCCATGCCGGCAAGAGCTCTCCTGCATGGTGCTTCCTGGGTGTGGTTGTGTATGCCAGACGCTGCTCTCAGTGCTTTACATGTTTTACTCAATCCCCACAACTGTCCTTATGCCCAGTTCACAAGGGACAAAACTGACTCATAAGAAACTAGTCCAGTATTACCCAGCTAGTAAGTACTGAAGGTGGGATTCAAACCCTGGTCTGACTCGGGAGTCTGTACTTTAACCATTATGCAAGTTCTAGCTTCTCACAGTGTCCTTCTGCAGAAAGTGGTACACATTTCAAGTGCCCTTTATCTTTACTGCCCAGGTGTGAGCCCTGCACTCAGAGTTCAAAGATGGTACGTTCTTCAGCTGGCGCTAAACACCTACTGGAAGCAGCATGTAAACGATAAAAGTACAACATTTCAAATTTCTAAATTTTCTGTCTAAACAACTGCCAACCCCTAGCCACCTGAGCATAAATTCAAAAGGCTTCATCTGAAACCACTGGTATTCATTTTACGAACGAGCATTTGATGTGAAGAGATGGTTACAATAGTTAAACTTTAAACTTACACTAATTAAGGCATAGCAGACAGTATAATCTAGTGAATTATGTTTGAAATTGAAAGCAACAAAAGGATGTCCAAATGTTTGGTCCTAGATCCACCAGAGTCTATCTCTGGCTTTAAATTAAACAATTAACTATCTCATCCCTCAGTTTACCCCAACTGCAAAATGGAAATAGCACCTAACCCAACAGATGAGTGGTTAAATTAGCTGCAGCTGTGCCAGCCTGGCATTGAGTAACTGCTGTGCAAGATTTTTTGACCGCAAAAGAACCAACTGGAGGGGGACAAGTGCCAGAAAGGACACACCCACTTCTGTTTCCTTTTACATTATGAATGCAGGGCTCAGCATTGCTCAAGGGGTTTCAGGATAATATCCGGGACAGGTCTGCTGCAGAGCTCTGGCTGACCCTTGTTTGAAAAGTGGAAGGAGAGTTTGGTTCTGAGTAGTTCCAGAATAAAAGGAAGAAAGAGCTAGCTCTGAGACATTAAGAGGTTGGACCAAAACAGACACTCTTTGAAAACGGGGAAAATAAATTGGCATATCCTCATCTAATCTATATCTAATTTCCGCTTTCCACCTACTCCGAGCCCAACTCTTGTCCCCATGCCCATGACAAGCTCTGGGGTCATTTGCACTACTGAGACCTGCTCAAGCCCTGGGCGGATCGTCGGCTTCCTCCAGTGCCAACCCCAAGCTCTGGAGCCACCCCCAAGAGCCCTAGGGGTCACAAAGTAGCCCTGGGGTTCAGGCAACTCAAGACGAGAACGCGCCAACTAGTGTTCCTCTCCCAAAAAGGGCAATGGTTGGACATGTGCTCTTTGCCCCACAAGGCCATTTTTCAAATGCTTTATAAGCCACTTGAAAAGAAAACTGCTTACCCATAATTCCCTGAAGATATCTGGCAGGTTCAAATAATTCCTCAGTTATATGAGCATTTCCTCTAATGGGAATCTGTTGGAAAGCTGACTCTTCACAATTGAAAAATGGGATCACCACGATTATAAACCACTACTAATAAATTCACAGAAAACCACACCTAATAGTTTTAACCTTGTAGTAGTCTCCAGAAATTTGACTAAATAGCATTGAATTAAAAGAAAAGAAAAACATGAATAGTAGAAATCTTTCATGTACCAGGTTCTGACAACGCTTAGACTGTAAGTTTCTGTACTTTCCAAACTCTCCTATTCACTACTGTCACTAACACCCACCAAATCACATCCTTTGCTCATTTGCCCACGCTCACTATTCATTATAAAGTCCCACCTACCACTGTTTTTGTTTTATTAAACAATTTATTGTGTCCCTTTCCAGTTCACTTAATTCAGTTCTCTGGATAAATCTGTATATGATATTTGCATGTGCTAGATGCTAGTCCCCCCCCCCCCCAAAAAAAGCCACCAAATATTTAGAAAGCACCTCCTGGGAACTCAATTTTTTATTTGGAATAATGGGAGGGAACACAAAAAAGCATATTTGTGTGACTGCGTGTGTGGTGCTTATGCGTAGGGGCACGTGTGTGGCCTCCTTTAAATTGTTGCTTCTCCAGCCCAGCACTGTGGCCGAGTGAATGAGGGAAATGCTGTCAACATTAGGTGTGAAGAGAGACACTAACCCAGCAGGCTAGGTGGCTGAGGGACCTGAAGGGACATCAGCTCCAGCCTGAACACATCGGTAAGCTATGTGCATAGGGCCCAGCCAAAAAGAACATTCTAAACAACAATAATTTGGGGGTTTTTTTTTTTCGAGGATGGGGAACCCTACTGGATCATTACCTTTTAGTTAGGTACCTGCATTACCTAACTAAATTCTGGCACATGATTGAGCTACAGCTAGGATGACACATGATTAAACACTTGTACTGGTCCCCTCACAGTGCCCCAAAATGCCAGGCACACTCTCACCTCTGGGCCTAGTTCACAAGTCCCTTCTGTCTGGACTGCTCTTCCTCTCCTTCCCCTCCTGGAAAGATGCTATTCTTCCTCCAGTGTCCTAGTCAGGAGCCACCCCTTCTGGAGTCCTGGGGCCTCCAGCAGACCGAGCGCAATGCTCTCTTGGCTAGGCTCCTGTGGTTCTGTGTGCCCACCTCCAGCACAGGATCGCTACAGTGTACCAGCTGCTTACTGCCGTGCTCCTCTCCACCAGGAGGCTGTTACTCTTGAGGCTGTGACATCTTCATCTTTATTCCACAACTCCCTACCCCCACCCAAACAGCGTTAGTAGAGTGTCTGGCATGTGACAGGCACTTCAAAAAATTGGTTGAATGAATAGAGGACTATACTTTTTGTTTCTACAAACAAACAAACTCCTGAAATGCTTTGACATAAATCAGTTCACTCAGAACATAGGAATTTCAGATCAAATGTCTTCTCCCTCACCCACTCAAACGAAAAGAGAATTTTGTTGATGATACTAAAGCTCCCAAATATGCTTTCCATACCAGTAAAATTTCCAGGCATGAACTAAAGCAGAATTGAGGCTGCCAGATAGCTTAAACCACAGGTGATAACTTGAAACAGAGAAAGAAAGGACAAAGGCCTTAATGAGAATAAACAAAAATTTCCTACTCTGCCAACTTTAACTTCTTTTCTATTTAAAAAACCTCCCACAATCCCTATCTAAAAAGTCAAAGTGTCAGTCATGCAATAATAAATAAAAATAATGCAGGAAAAAGCTGCATTAGGCAAGTAGGATCAAGAAGTAAGGGTAGAAGTCTCAAGCTGTGTTACACTGCCTTTTTATACTGTTGAAAGGTTAAGAATTTGGCTTCCAAATAACGAAGGAGACAGAGCAGGAAGGTCTAAGGAATGGAAAATGCAAATGTAAGTGTGGATATTGCCAGTCCTAAGAGATGAACCCTCGTAGTGGGGTCAAACAGTAATAGCACAGAGATCCAGAGTGGGGACAGGGAGTCCCTTACCAAAACTACCTGTGCTACTGATAGGTTTAGGACCACAAAGTAAGGCGTAAAGTGGGAGCTACCTTATTGAGAAAACAGCGTGTATATCAGCATTTTTTAACTTTCCTGTTACCAAGAACGTTATATAAGCAGACACTGTTGTTTTTCCTTTGGATCTCTATCTTTTCTCCCTATGTTAGCTTCTTCATTTTGAGTTTATTTGTATACTTTTACTGTCCTGCTGACTTAAACCTGCTGCAAGTATTGTGCTGTTTTTATTTTGAATTTTTGGATTATTAGGTGCCAATGAACATGGTTCCATATTTGTTAGTTGTCTTATTCTTTTGTAAACTGAAGGACATTATTCTTTATCCTTTTACAAAGAGATCTTAAGTGTTCTGATCAATTTATACAGAAATGATGTTAACTTTTGTTTGTTTGTTTGTTTGTTTTGCGGTACGCGGGCCTCTCACTGTTGTGGCCTCTCCCTTTGCGGAGCGCAGGCTCCGGACGCGCAGGCTCAGCGGCCATGGCTCACGGGCCCAGCCGCTCCGCGGCATGTGGGATCTTCCCGGACCGGGGCACGAACCCTCGTCCCCTGCATCGGCAGGCGGATTCTCAACCACTGCGCCACCAGGGAAGCCCAACTTTTGTTATATTTGTGATAGATAACTTTCTGGTTTGTTTTTAAATTGTTTTCATCATATTCCTGACATAGAAGAAAAGTTCAGCTTGAATGGTTGGGTAAATCACTCATGATTTTATCATTAGTAGGTAGGGCATCTGAGATTAGAACCCAGGCCTATCTGATCCCCCAGCTCATGTCCTTAAATAATTTGCTGAACAGAATTAATGAATTTTACTCTGTTAAACTCTATCGATGATATGGAGCCAACACTGGAGATGTCAGTTAATATACTGTTATTTGAGGTGGTTTTTTTTTGCTGCTTTTTAAAGCTGTATTTTCTCCTGCTACCAAAAGTATACTCAGAGCAGCCGACCTACCTTCTTATATGTTGCTTCATATATGCTATGGGTGTAAAAATAGGCTAAGCAAGTTTGCCGGGTCAGTATAAAACAAAATCAGAGTGTGTCTTTAAAATAGGCTCTTCAGTACTCAAACTCCCCTTCTCTGAGTCCAGGGATCAAGGCTCTTTTCCAGGGGGTTGCCAGGAGTCTCACCTTTGGATAAGTGGGTTTTTTCCAAGGGACTGTAATATGACCTTCCCATAGCAATCACCTGATAAATGTTCATTGAAGACGATGAAATACTTTTCTTTAGAGTCCTAATTGCCCAGGAGAAACTTTTCCAGTCAAGATTAGAGAAACAGAAATTTTCCATACACAGGGAAATAAGTGGGATGTCATTTTTATAAGAAAAAAAAAGTCTTACAATTTTCTTTAAGTTAAAGAGCTTACTATTTTCATCCTCACAGAAGTCTAAAAATTATAGACAAATGCGTTTGTTTTCTAAACAGAAACACATAATTCACTTCAAAGAAAAGTTGGCTATGAAAAAGATTTCTATCAATTGAATTGAATGGAGTGAATCACATTTTCTTATTAAGTTCCACTTAAAAATTCATAATATTGAATCAATTTTGGCCTACTACTCAAAGATGTCCCTAGACTACTTAAACTCATTTAAAGAAAATATTTCTTTCTCTTCAATCAAAGTCATAAAAAATGCATTCCAATTAAGTCACAAAATGAAAATTCCAAATAAGTCTTAAAATTCCGTAAGTCGGCTGCATGGGAGCAAACTATAGTAAGAAAAGTTAAGCCATATATATGGCATGGTCCTTGGAACTAATCCTATAACCCTTCCCCTTTTAAGATAAATGCTTCTTTCTAAAAGTCTTCTAAAATCAGTTATTTTGTAAGATGACTCCTGATAGCTTATTTATAATCCTGGGAAAGACTCCATACCATAACTACTAATAACATAATATTCTTTAAATAGTCTATGAAGAACTATAATTCACAAATATTTAAAACTTACTTATTCTGTGATGGATACTCACCAGGTTTTGTATTTGGTTTTGTACTCAGCAGTGGGTATAGAAATATAAATACTATATGGTCTCTAGAATCTTCCAATTAGTGACAAAGATAGATAAATTGAAAAAAATTTAATTCAATGAGATAAAAACTATTATAGAGCATAAACAGTCATGTAGGAGTATGAAAGAGACCACTCTTAACTCTGTCTGGTAGAATAGTGCCAAGAAAGGTTCTGGCGAGGAGGTGACATTTGACCTGAATCTTGACGGAAGAGTAAAAACTAACTAGGAAAGCAAGATTACAGGCAGAAAAAGTAGGAAATAAGTTTTCTCATGCTGTCTCTTAAGTGTGGGTACATATACTTAGAAAAAGCTATCTGTACTTGCACCCAAAATAAATTTGTAAACATCAGAAAAGGAAGAGCTAATAATAACTAGCATTATTTCATAAACAAATCACATCAGATTACTCTAATTTTCTTCTTAGAGAGAGGAGGTAAAAACAGTAAACTGATCTAGAGAATTCAGGTGAATACTGTGCCTAACAACAGGTATCTCATGTTATGAATTATCCACATATACCACAACTAGTTCCACACTTCTTCCACCTCCTTGCTATCCAATTGGAAGCCTGATGGAACAGCAACTGAGCTGCTTATGGTTGACAGCCCCATCTGGTGGTCAGGATCGGGAACTATGTGGTTAGTATTTCTGTCCCTCTGTTTTTCTTCCCCAGAGGGAAGAATAAACACTATGTTCCCTCACTGTTCCTACTTTTCTCCCTATAGCTCAGTATCTCCAGCACCTGGCCTTTAGTACACTAATATTTATTTTTTAGATTCCCAATAAATATTTACAGAGCTGAACTGTTTCAAATAAGAAGTCCCTAATTCAAGGCTTTTGTATGGCCCTTTCCATTTTTTCCCAAGTACTTTTACTGTGTACGTTTAGCTCAGTTACCTTGGTATGAAGATGAAGAACTCTGTTGCATAAATCACCAGGATTCTCATCGGCTTGCACTAAAATACAATGTACTCTATAAGGAGATGATCCCTATCAATCAATTATTTGATGAATAAATGAATAAATTTCCTATCTTCTTCTCTTCAAATTCTTAATGTTATCTTAGGAACTGTTCTTCATTTATTTGTAAGGCGAAAGTCACCAGAAATCACCCATAAGATCAGTGCTAGTTGTGTATACACTTGCAGCTGAGCTAATGGAGGCTGAAAACTGAGATAATAAAGAATGATTTATTTCCACAGCTGCTGAAGTGCTTAAAAAAAAAACAAAACTCAAATATTCCAGAAGTCTCCAAGTACTTTTTATTTTTTTTTAAGTCTGCTTTTTCTAAATCCTAAAGATCTTCAGAATATCAAAAAACTTATTCAATCTTATTTTTCTGGGATATTTAATTACTTAGGATGCAATAGTATTAGTTCATAAAAGCACAAGAGAGAGAAGGGAGATGATAGGAAGAATACAGGAAAACCAAATGGGAGAAAATTTAAAAGGTAGTAATAGCAAGGAAATACTGTAGGCTCAAAAGTTAAAGTTAAAAAAAGAATATTAAAGAAAGAAAAAGGGGAAGAAAATATGGTGATAACTACACAGGGTCTCTGAAGGACCTGAACTGATTCTCAACATTAAACTGTATTCATTTAATATATATTCTAGCTCATTTGAGGAAAGATATATAATAAAACACTAGAGGGGTGGGATAGGGAGGATGGGAGGGAGGCTCAAGAGGGAGGGGATATGGGGACATGTATATGCATATGGCTGATTTGCTTGGTTGTTCAACAGAAACTAACACAGCATTGTGAAGCAATTATACTCCAAAAAAGATCTATTTAAAAAAAAAACAACAAAACAAACAACTCTGGAAACAGAACAGAAAAGTGATTGCCAGGGTCTGGAGGTAGGGGGATTAGGGAGAGGCTGGTAAAAGGATACAAACTTTAAGCTCTAAGCCAATAAGGTCTGAGGGTCTAATATAAAACATGGTGACTACAGCTGATAACACTGTAGTGCAGAATTGAAATTTGCTAAGACTACAATTTAAACGTTCATATCTTTCATACCCAAACTTTGTGGGCCATTTTGGGTGAGTCTTTTACTTAATCTTTCTAGTCCAAGTATCTTGTCCTGTAAAACAAAGGGGCCTGATGATATGATCTTTAAGGTTTTATTTTTATTTTTAATATTCTCTGACTCTATAAATGATTGAAAAATAAAGAAGGCCCAGTAAAGGAAAGGCAGATGAAGGAGCCTGAAGGAATATGAGATTTATAAAATGCACAGAAATTCTAATAAAATGATGGTGTTTTCCAGGTAAACACCTCTAGTTACTAAAGGCATTAATTAAAGTAACCAAAAACGGTTGTTTTCACTCAGGATATACTCTGGAATTCCAAAATGCCCTACCACTACCACTCTCCCAACTCCCCACAAATCACAAACGTTTCCTTTGAAATAATCCCGTTTCTCCAAGGTGAATGTGTCTTTTATCCCAGAAAGGTGTTGAAGCTTAACTTTCTTATTCAGCTTCAGGTTCTAAATCTATAAAATGAGAAACTTAACACTGACCTCTCTTGCCAGGGCATTGCATACCATGTTTAATGTGGCACTTGAAGGCCTTGGCTTAAAGACACTTGAGAAATACAAAGTATCATTATGTTAATTACTATTATTATAAGGCTCCAGAGCTTAGACTAGCTATATTCTGATGTCTAATGTACTATGTAGTCCTCTTGACCCAGGAAGGTGATTTCCAAGTATCACGTGTACGTCTGCTGCCCTTGTATATTTCTAAAACGCCACACAAACAAGAGGCCCAAGAGGGTCCAGTGACTTGGGTTTAGATAATACTGTTGGAGCTTAATTTTCTCTGTAACACTACTGAATACCAGGAAAAGTATGACCCTACTCTTTCTGAGGAGTATGCCTCACATAATTCAAATCAAAGAGAGTCCACAGAAAGAAAGACCAAAACTCACTCATGCATGTCCTGGAGAAAATTAGGTAATAAATCCCAAATAAATAAATGCTCAAGGCAGAACTTCCCAAACTTTATGTGCACACTACCACCTATGAAGCTTTTAAAAGTCCAGATTTCTGAGCCCTCAAAATTCTGATTTGGTAGGTCTGGGATGAATTCAAGTAATCTATACTATAAACAAGTGGTCTCCTGATCACACTTTTGAGAAGCACTGCTTTGGGGTTCCAGAAAGCCATCTAATAAAACAGCAAAATTCTGATTCAACACGTTCAGCAAAGACAGAGAGATCTCAAAGATAGCAAAACCAAGTGAAATGAATTAATTACTTTTTAACATAGTTTCAATTAAACAGCAACTTAAGCGGCTAAGATTTGCACTAGTATTTCCAAAGTCTTGACCAAAAAGAAGCTGAACTGAAAAGCCATTCCAAAAATGCAGTATCAAGAAATCCACGTGTATACGAACAGAATAAAGCAGAAGAAAAAAGCCTTTTAGATAGAAAAAGTGATTGTTACACGGTTTGCATTTTCAAATACAACAACTAGCAGCTTAGAGAACAGATGTGACAAACAATGGGCCAATTTAATGCCCATTAAAGAAAAAGTATGTGCAAAAAAAAAAAAAAAAAAAAGCCATTTGTGAATAAGCCTCTGAAAAGAGGAGCATCCAAGAAACAGGATCCAAAATCCTAATGTGTCTTTACATTCTTAAATGCTAAAGTCATGGGGGAGAAAAAAAACAACTCTATGTGAAATGTTATGAGGTGTTAATGTATCAAAGTGTTACCCACTAAGAATAACACACAAAACTGCTCAAGTGATTACTGGAAGCTTTTATTACAAAGAGAGAAGAGGTAGAAGAGACACGGCTGAATAAAGCAGAGGATGGCTTTGAAGAACAACAGGAGAACTGTCTACACACCCCCTCCCCCGCTCCCCGCAACTAAATTGCAGACTGAACTACTGGCAAGGAACAGCATTGTGTAACTTTACATGAAACTCCTGGTATAGTCACCAGCCAAATCAACTGATCTGTAATTAGGGCTCAATGCCTAGTAGCTGGTGACTGTCCTTTAAGACTCAGCTTAAATCACACCTCTTCTGTGAAGCCTTCCCTTCCTTACCCCAGCAAGAGAAATTTACTAGTGATTACCATGCTGGTTTTCGGTATTCTGGTATCACACTATTTTTACAAACCAAAATACTGATATTTCTGTTGTTAGAGCACGAATTCATAATGGGTAGGCAGCTTTGTTTGTCCTGGGCTCTTTCCAATTGCTGTTTCTCTCCAGTTCTTCCCGTCCCATCCTTCCTGGCCAACCACTCACCCCAGACACCTTCACAGTAAAGCAGGGAAGCCTCCCAGCTTCTCCTTACCACTCAGCTCCTGCAAGGTCCCTTCTCCTCGCCAAAACCAAAAAAAAAAAAAAAAAAAAAAGGCCCACACTAAACTTGGGGAAGGGGGAAGATCTCCTGAAGTTGACTGGGCAAGGGTTGGCCTAGAGAGAAATCAAAGCTGTATTGAGGCCATTGGCCAGAGCTGAGAAGCCACCCAATGTCCTGAAAGCCTGACCTGGGAAAGCATCGGAAACGTGGCAAGAAAGCTCCAAAGCCCTGTTGCAATTCTAGGATGCCAGGGCAGAGGGCTGAGGTCCAACCCCTTAGGGGTCCGTGGATCTTCGTTCTAAATTTTTTTAAAGCAAGAGTTTTAAACCTTTAAAAAGAGACGTGTTGCTAAACATAAGCGTGGCTTTTTGAGCATGCAGAAGAGTGATGCTGTGGGCCATTTACTGTAGCCAAAACGCCTCAGGAAAACCTAACTACCCAGTAAGTTTTCTCTTACATATTCCATGATATATTCATTTGGATTACTCCTTTAAAAATCATTCCTTTAAAATAAAAACAGCGCCTGGAAGGATTAGGTTATCTCTCACGGTGCAGCGGCAGTCAGTAATCTGGTTGTCTTACCGTGCAAACCCGCCCACCCTCTGGTGAGTATTCATGCTTGTGAGAAGTGAGGAAGATCACTGACACCAAAAGGGGTCTGATGACCCAAGAAAGCTCTAGAAATTGTCCTCTCCAAGAAAGGATTTGGATTGAATTTCCTACTTAGGGAAAGCCAGAGGTAGTTTAAACAGCAAATGTTAAAATGTTTAGTTTATTAAGGAAGAGACCAAATTGTACAAAAGTATTTTTAACTATCTTGCTCTAAATTATGGTTTTCTTCATATTTATTATATAAGTATTAGTAATTAGCTATTAGTTTTAGCTCACTATTTAAGAATTATTGTAGAAAAATCTGACTGTTCAGTGAAAAAGTATGCCATTATCCTCCTTTCTTAGTTATTCCACACCTCAAGAGCAGCCTATCTGGCTGGAGCATGTACGCATAAACAAGGCATCACAAGTCATCTTAAGTCAGTGAGAAGAGCTGCAAACACAGTGTCCAAGAGAAATTTTAAAACCTTAGATATGTTTTCTTTAAAACCTACAAAGCAAAACCCCAAATCACAGGTATCTTTAAAGACCCTAAACACTATACTCCGGTCATTCACTAATCAATAACTATCTTACCCACAAGTTTGATAGGAGCATTACCTCCTGTGGCCCCCTATTTTCTTTAGAAAAGTCAGACACCTGGGAGCTATTAACACTACAAAAAACTGTAATTGGCAAGGACTTGAGTAGCAAGAGGTTTTTCATCATTCTCACAGTCTTGTTTTCTAAAGAGTCTTTTCCTACCAATACCATAAGGAAAATTTTACGATAATAAAATTGCAGTTGCTGGGAGGGCCGTCCAGTTCAGTTTCCATGTTTTACAGGTAAGGGAACTGGAACCCAGCCAGGTGAGGTGACTTACTAACCTAGGGTCACACGGCTGGCTACAGCATGGTACTCCTGCCTTCCGGGCTGGTCCTCCTTCCCCAGGTCTCACTGCCTTTCTGAGAGAGAAACAGCGCTCTTCCCAAGCAGCTTTCTAACTGCTCAGCATGGGTGGTGTCTTTGATCGGGCCCACCTTGAACAGCTACTAAAACACTGACACATTGCTCTTGGTTAGTTTACCTTAGTTCAACTAAGCGACAAGCTCATACATCGGAGCATTTGTCAATAGATCTGTGATCTTTAGAGGAAAGAGAAAGGAGTGAGTTCGCTCCTTTCTGGGGGTTGTCAGGAACAAGAAATAGTTGTCCTCCAGCTTCCCTCCTTCCCTGCTATGTCACCCTGTGTCCAGGGCATTCTTTTGTTTGTTACTGTAAGCCCTGCAAACGGCGCCCTTTGCCCAAGATGAAGGTATGTGGGAGAGTAGACAGAACATGAGCCTCAGAACAGAGAAGTCTAGGTTTTAATATTCACTCTACTTTTTCCTTGCAGTGTAAGTTACTTAGCTTGGCTGACCTACAGTTTCTTCACCTGTAAAATATAAAACATCATAGGGCTTTTGCAAGGATGAAATGAGATCCCACACTTGAAGCTCCTAGTTAGGTGTCTGGTTCACATGAGCTCCTCAAGGAAATGAGTTCCCTTCTCCCCTCTTCTGCTCTTATTTATTAAGATTTTAGACAAGTAATTTAACTAGTTAACCTCCCCTACATAATGGAAGATAATATATGCTTCTGATGAAAAGACTATATAAAACAAAATATGATTATTAACCGTCAAGATGACTACCTGAAGGCATTCATTCACTTTATAAAATGCGCAAAGGTACCAATTCACTAATAAATATGCTAAGGCAGGAGCTTGTCCTAGGGTGCCAATTTGCTGAAGTAAGAGGATGCCAGGGCCAAAGTGCCAAGAACACTGACTAGAGCAGCTAGAGAAGGAAGCTTAGTTTTCTAGCAGGAATGGTTAGTGCCAAAGTAAAGATCCAAAGAAGGAAAACAGCACGGAATAAGCAGAGCTACAGGAAACAGCAACAGCACAGGCATACAGTGTCGCAGTGGGAAAAGCACGAGAAGCCTGGGCCCCAGAAGCCCTGAGTTCTGGCTCCAGACCTGCCGGGAGAGGGTGTGAGAGTTGGGCAAGTCTTTTAAGGTATCTGAGTATTGATTTTCACTTTGGAAAATGGAGATGGCCATACCTGTCCTACCTAGCCTGCAAAGATGACAACGGAGAATACACTTCTAAAGTCGGAAGTGCAATATACATGTAAAGTGAAAATATTGTTACTAAGCCAGCATACGAAGATAGGAAATAAAAGACTAAAATAAGGAAGCCCCAAAGGGTGATGACAAGACGGTAGGATGGCACCCATCGCCCTGACTAGAGGACACCAAGTGAAGACGCTGAGGCGTTAACGCGGAAGGGCTGAGCACTGTGTGTCCAGTGCTTGGCAGGTCGACTGTAACCCACCAGCCAGGGGACAGGGCAGGTGACAAATAGGCACTGTAAACATTTAAGCCCAAATTCAGCTTAATTTCAAAAAAGGCAATAAAAACACAACAACAATAATACTCTTACCATTCCTGTCTTTAGAACAGTACAATGGGTCTAGAGGTTGTTCAATTCCTATCTTTACTGTAATAAGTGACAAATGACAGGGAAATGTGGTTCATACTCAAGAACCTAGACTATGGGGTAATAAGCTTTTGTGGACAGGCCCCCCTGTCTGGTTTGAGCTGGCTGGCTTTCTCTGGGTGACACAGGGTCCACGTGGACGACTTACAGAGACAGTCATTTATTGCAAGGACACTCGATAACGTAAGGAAGAAAAGAAAGTACTCCATCCGCTCTGCGTTCTTTCTGGCTCCAGTTCCCCTGGCTCTGGGATGTGGAGGGGTTTCACAGGCAATAAAGGAAAGTCGCTTACTAGTATTCCAGATAACAATCCAGAACGGAGTGACAGCTCAACTGCTGTTTGCCCTGCATTTATACTTTGTAGAGAGAAGATATGCCTGAGCTTTGGAGGCCTCTTGGTGTATGGACTTCTATTGGCTGAACTGAGCCTGCACAATCTGCTGTGACTGGATCACTGCTGGCTCCCCGCCATCGCCCAGCAAGGCAAGCTGTACAAGTGACGGCCACAGAAGAGAAAGAAAAAGGATTGGGTTCTATCCCTCAAAATGTGGCACTATACATGGCAGGCACTATGCCTTGAGTACATCCAGTTTCCTTGGTAACCTAACTATGTATTGAATGGTTTCTATGGCAAAACATGTCCCAGAGTCCAAATAATCAACATATGCATATAATTTGAAATGTAACTTATAACTGGGGGGCTTCCCACACTTGAAAAATTAGTAAGCTTAAAAACCAGTCATGATGACCTTACTGTGGCACCAAAGCAGACGTCTCTGTGCAGCCCGATTCGAAGGGCACCGTATCAGGGAAGGGGAGAGCCAAACTAGAAGGTGCCAGGCTGAGCTATGTGACATTGTCTCTGTGGATGCTACGTCCCAAGAGATGAGATCCTGACCTGAAAGGAACAGGCTAGACAACCACAGAATGAGAGTAAAGTACTTCTGGGACTCCTGGAAATCTCTGCTAAGAACAGGAATAAAAGTCTCAGATAAGCAATCTAACAAAGTGTTCATTTTATAATCTGGAACTCAACGGAAAAAGGTTCTTACTTTCCTTCTCAACTGGGATGATAGCACCCCCTTAGGGGCTATATGGAAATATATGGGGACATATTAAGTGGTCTCAATATCTGAGGGGTTATTCATGCAGCAGGCAGGGCTAAGGATGCTAAATGTCTTGCCCTGCACAGGACAAGGACCATAAAACAAAACGAGTATAACATCCACATTAGAAAATGTGTCCTGTTACCAAAAGAATTTCCTGATGGGAAAAATGATCAATTTCTTACCATTTGTATTTTCTTCTTTAAAAACAAAAGATAAAAAGAGAGGGGGCAAATCTAAATAATTTTTTTTTTTTTTAATTTTTGCTGTGTTGGGTCTTCGTTTCTGTGCGAGGGCTTTCTCTAGTTGCGGCGAGCGGGGGCCACTCTTCATCACGGTGCGCGGGCCTCTCACTATCGCGGCCTCTCTCGTTGCGGAGCACAGGCTCCAGACGCGCAGGCTCAGTAGTTGTGGCTCACGGGCCTAGCTGCTCCGTGGCATGTGGGATCTTCCCAGACCAGGGCTCGAACCCGTGTCCCCTGCATTAGCAGGCAGACTCTCAACCACTGCGCCACCAGGGAAGCCCCTAAATAATATTTTTGAAGTTCTTAATCTGTTTGATGAGGGTGTTATCTATCACAGAGATGTGAACTTAAGCAAATGATGTAAAAGAAAGGTAAAAATGACTCGTTAAAATGAAGAAGTAGGGCTTCCCTGGTGGCGCAGTGGTTGCGCGTCCGCCTGCCGATGCAGGGGAACCGGGTTCGCGCCCCGGTCCGGGAGGATCCCGCATGCCGCGGAGCGGCTGGGCCCGTGAGCCATGGCCGCTGAGCCTGCGCGTCCGGAGCCTGTGCTCCGCAACGGGAGAGGCCACGGCAAGGGGAGGCCCGCATACCACAAAAAAAAAATAAAATAAAATAAAATAAATGAAGAAGTAAGCAACTTTAATTTCTGAGAAAGGACAGGGCTCCAAAAAGCTGGTGGGAATAGAGGCTCCATGCCAGGCTTGGTAGGGTAAAGCTGCCCTGGGGCCTGTTGTAATCTTTGAGTTCAGAACCCTTCAGCCCAAGGTCAGGGTCTATATAGGCCTTCTCTTCACTCTGCAACTAACTGAAAATCTCTAGTTGTCTGGTATGCAAGCAATAATGATTATGTAGGAGAACAGTGATTAAGTGCAAAACCCTCCTTTCAGATCTCCAGAAAGGCTTCAAATGATGGGCAGATCCTCCAGATCCTACTTCATTCTGCAACGAGTCCAATTTCAGGGCCAAGACAATCTGCTGAAATCAGAAGACTTCCTTAGTTCCAGGACTCCCTCTGGGAATCCTGGACACCTTTAAGTCTGGACTGAACTGAAAAGCCCGTATTGGCTTTTCTTAAAATTCCTAGAAGTTCTGGGAACCTGATCCATATAAGAGTTCTTAAGATTAAGACCCAAGCTAGGAGCAGAATGAATTCACTAGAGGGCTGAAGACTTCCCAGCCTGGTTCCAATCAAAAGCCCAGTTCAGCCTGAAGATCTCAGAGGCCGAGCAGCATCCAGAGTCACTCAATAGTTCTAGCCTGTCAAGAGTCTAAGGGGGCCCACTGATGGTAATGGCTGTCACAGTTATCATGGCATTCTCATGTCTATTCTTATATTTCCCCCACTAGCTTACCCTACATGAACTCAGGAGACTGATAGTACCTATGGTCCTGGTGGATAGTGTCTGGAGAGGAATTTTCAAAAACTGGGGTCTCCAAACATTTCAAGAGGAGGAGGCACATGATGATGCTGACTGTAATAATAAAATAATAAATAAGTAATAATAAAACAGGAATTTACTACGTATCTAGTGTACACTATGCTAAACCCTTTATATACATTCTCTCATTCAATCCTAACAAAAATTCTATGAGGATTACAGATGAAGAAACCGAGTTACAGAGAAATAAGTTACACTAGTTCACATAACCAGAGAGTCACTGTCAGGCAGCAAACCCAAATCTGTCTTATTGTGAAGGAGTGCTCTTCACCAGTGCCTGCCTTTATATTTCACTAGAGACTTAATCCCGATGGGAGAGGTAGGTGGGCCAGAAGAGAGGTAAAGTAGCTATGGAGAGCAGAGGGGAAGATTCTGTTTTTGACTCAACTACACTTATCTCCCGAGAACTGAGAAGTGGAGCAAAAGGCAGAATCAGACCTTGGGCCCTGGTGGTCTTCGAGCTATGTTAGTCCTCGGAGCTAAACTGTTGGGGGACCCTTCCAAAAAAGGCTATAAAAATCAGCCCAGAAATGTAAACATGCAAAACTGCTCTGCTCAACAAAGTCTGTGAGGGGACTGAAGACTGACTGGGAAATATGTGTCTGTGGAATGGAAAGTAGAAAAAAGATCAAAGCTACAAATGGAGAAACACAATTTAAATACGGTACCAAGTGGAGACCGTGGTCTTTCTTCCTGAGAGTACAGGAGGATAGGAAGTAGACAGTGAACTGGAGAGACTCTAGAAGCGAGCTGGCTATACAGCACCCATGGCATGTAACTACTAGAGGTTGTGAATAAGACATAAAAAGGGTAATAACTGGAGAGTACTATAGGGTCCAAGAGTTTATTTCAGTTTCTAACCGCTGTGCAAGACCTAGGCATCACAACCTTCATATCAATATATAATAAAGGAAAACAGTTCAATACTGTGAATGAAAGATATTTCTAAGGCTTAGCACAGGTACAAATAGACTCTTGAAGGTTCCTGAAGGAATGATAAAAGTAGACTGGTGGTTCTCAACTGGGAGTGATTTTGCATCTCCTGCCGTCCCTCACCCAGGGGACACTATAGATATTATTGACGTCATGACTGGGGGATTGGTGGGAGCTACTGACATTGACTGTGTAGAGGTCAGGGATGCTGCTAAACATCTTTCATTGAACAGGAAAGCCCCTCACAGAAAAGAATTATCCAGCTCCAAATGTCAACAGTGCTAAGGTTGGGAAACTCTAGAAGATGAGAGAGATTAAGCAAAGTACTTCAGACAATTACCAAATGTTCAGAGCCCAGCAAAAATAGCACTTATTACATGCAGAACACAGGCTCCACCAAAAAGTACATAAATCATCAAATATATGGTAGATTTCTTCCAACATGATTCTTTTCCACTTTTTTAAAAATTAATTTTAATTTCATAATTGAAATGCTTAGATTCACCGTGAAGAAAATTAAAGCATTACCAACAGTCTAAAGTTCCCTTTGATCTGTACCCTCAGTCCTGTTAGAGTCAAACTGCCTAGTCTCAAACCACAGTCGCACCACTTGCTAGGCAGGTGACTCAGCAAGGTTCTGACCCTCTCTGAATTCCAGTTTCATCATCTAGAAGATGGGGACAACAGTAGTAGCCAACTTTATAGGGATGTTGTAAGGACCGAATGAGTTAATGAGTATAGCATACTAAAAACTTGTGACATAAGTACTCATTAAGCATCAGCTATCATTAGTATCCAGGACACACACACACCCACATACACACACACTCACTTGTAGCGAACATACACTATGATTTTCATGTTTAGCTTTTTTTAAAAAAATATGTACGATTCTGCTCATCTTTCTGATATTTGCTCTTTTTTTTTCAACTCAGAAAACTTTCCATGGGAGTACATAGAAATCAAACTCGTTCTTTACTGCTTCATTCTATGCCAAAGTATTTTAAGTCATTTCTCTACTGTTGACCATTTCAGCTGTTTCTACCGTTTGGACCCTTAATGTTAAATTCTCCACTGAGTGAGAACAAACAGGGTCAAGGTTATCTGTACCCTTAAGAAAGAGTGTGCAAAAAGCAAATGAACGGTCACTAACAGAGTAGAAATAACAAAAGCCAATCACCAAAACAAATGATACCTACCAACAAATATTTTGAAGGGTTTCCTTATTGTATGAACAGAAAAATCTAAGATTAAAAAATAATAATATACTCTACAATTTGTTTTTTTCCCAAGGAATCCTATATGATAGTATAATTAATAAATCCTCAAAAGCTTTCAAAATAATTTTCTTTGGCTTTAGCACACATATTATATTGGTCATGTCAAACTCTGACAAAATCGAAGTTAGGAAAAAAGCATTAGGTGAGAGGAGGAAATGGAAACGTGGAAGTGTTATCACCATTTTGTCATAAACTTTTCTCAGAGAAACACGGCTATAAAAATGTGTTCCAGGATGAAAACTTGGCACAAAACAATCCAATCTTACATCATCCTTTTTAAAGATTGGGGTGGAGTAGGGAAAGGAAGGATTAAAAAGTGGGAGGGGAAAGCTCTTTGCATGTAGGAAAGAAAAGGATTGTCGGTAAAATAAACTTTCCACTGATGTACAACTTCTTTAAATGAATGGTTTGGTTTAGCTGGAATTTAGCAAGGTAACAGATTTTAGTCTTTTTCAGGAATGGGGAGGCACCTTCGAGATGGCGGAGGAAAAAGACATGGAGATCACCTTCCTCACAACAAATACATCAAAACTACATCTACATGTGGAACAACTCCTACAGAACACCTACTGAACGCTGGCAGAAGACCTCAGACATCCCAAAAGCCGTGCGGCTGACAGGCTCTTGGTGCTCTGGCCAGGTGTCAGGCTCGAGCCTCTGAGGTGGGAGAGCCGAGTTCAGGACATTCATCCACCAGAGACCTCCCAGCCCCAAGTAATATCAAATGGGGAAAGCTCTCCCAGAGATCTCAATCTCAAAGCTAAGAACCAGCTCCACTCAACGACCAGCAAGCTACAGTGCTGGACACCCTATGCCAAACAACTAGCAAGACAGGAACACAATCCCACTGATTAGCAGAGTCTGCCTAAAATCATAATAAGGTCATAGACACCCCAAAACATACCACCGGACGTGTTCCTGCCCACCAGAAAGACAAGATCCAGCTTCTTCAACCAGAACACAGGCACCAGTTCCCTCCACCAGGAAGCCTACACAACCCACTGAACCAATGTTACCCTCTGGGAGCAGACACCAAAAACAACGGGAACTATGAACCTACAGCCTGTGAAAAGGAGACCCCAAACACAGTAACTTAAGCAAAATGAGAAGACAGAGAAATACGCAGAAGATGAAGGAGCAAGGTAAAAACCCACCAGACCAAAAAAAGGAAGAGGAAATAGGCATTCTACCTGAAAAAGAATTCAAGGTAATGATAGTAAAGATGATCCATACAGTGGAGAAAAGACAGCCCCTTCAATAAGTGGTGCTGGGAAAACGGGACAGCTACATGTAAAAGAATGAAATTAGAACACTCCCTAACACCATACACAAAAATAAACTCAAAATGGATTAAAGACC
>NC_041225.1:46105057-46106945 GCF_002837175.3 Physeter macrocephalus
TGAATGGATAAAGAAGATGTGGCACATATATACAATGGAATATTACTCAGCCATAAAACGGAACGAAACTGAGTTATTTGTAGTGAGATGGATGGACCTAGAGACTGTCACACAGAGTGAAGTAAGTCAGAAAGAGAAAAACAAATAACGTATGCTAACATATTTATATATAGAATCTAAAAAAAAAAAAAAAAAAAACAGAAAAAAAAATGGTCAGAAGAACCTAGGGGCAAGATGGGAATAAAGATGCAGACGTACTAGACAATGGACTTGAGGATATGGGGAGGGGGAAGGGTAAGCTGGGACAAAGTGAGAGAGTGGCATGGACTTACATATACTACCAAATGTAAATTAGATAGCTAGTGGGAAGCAGCTGCATAGCACAGGGAGATCAGCTCAGTGCTTTGTGACCACTGAGAGGGGTGGGATAGGGAGAGTGGGAGGGAAGGAGATGCAAGAGGGAAGAGATATGGGGACATATGTATATGTATAACTGATTCACTTTGTTATAAAGCAGAAAATAAGGCACCACTGTAAAGCAATAATACTCCAATAAAGATGTTTAAAAAAAAAAAGATGATCCAAAATCTTGGAAATAGAATGGAGAGTGCACAAGAAACATTTAACAAGGACCTAGAAGAACTAAAGAGCAAACAATGATGAACAACACAATAAATAAAATTTAAAATTCTCTAGAAGGAATCAATAGCAGAATAACTGAGGCAGAAGAACGGATAAGTGACCTGGAAGATAAAATAGTGGAAATAACTACCACAGAGCAGAATAAAGAAAAAACAATGAAAATAATTGAGGACAATCTAAGAGACCTCTGGGACAACATTAAATGCACCAACATCTGAATAATAGGGGTCCCAGAAGAAGAAGAGAACAAAATAAGAACTGAGAAAATATTTGAAGAGATTACAGTTGAAAACTGCCCTAATATGGGGAAGGAAATAGTCAGTCAAGTATGGAAACGCAGAGAGTCCCATACAGGATAAATCCAAGGAGAAACACGCCAAGACACATAGTAATCAAATTATCAAACATTAATTGCAAAGAAAAAATATTGAAAGCAGCAAGGGGAAAGCAACAACTAACACACAAGGGAATCCCCATAAGGTTATCAGCTGATCTTTCAGCAGAAACTCTGCAAGCATGAAAGGAGTGGCAGGACATACTGAAAGTGATGAAAGGGAAAAACTTACAACCAAGATGATTCTACCCAGCAAGGATCTCATCCAGAGTTGACAGAGAAATTAAAACCTTTACAGACAAGCAAAAGCGAAGAGAATTCAGCACCACCAGACCAGCTTTACAACAAATGCTAAAGGAACTACTCTAGGCAGAAAACACAAGAGAAGGAAAAGATTTAAAATAACAAACCCAAAACAATTAAGAAAATAGTAATAGGAACATACATATCAATAACTACCTTAAATGTAAACGGATTAAATGCTCCAACCAAAAGACAGAGACTGGCTGAATGGATACAAAAACAAGACCCGTACATATGCTGTCTACAAGAGACCCACTTCAGACCTAGGGACACATAGAGAATGAAAGTGAGGGCATGGAAAAAGACATTCCATGCAAATGGATATCAAAATAAAGCTGGAGTAGCAATTCTTGTATCAGACAAACTGGACTTTAAAATAAAGACTATTACAAAGGACAAAGAAGGACACTACATAATGATCAAGGGATTGATCCAAGAAGAAGATATAACAATTATAAATATTTATGCACCCAACATAGGGGCACCTCAATACATAAGGTAAATGCTAACAGCCATAAAAGGGGAAATCGACAGTAACACAATAATAGTAGGGGACTTTAACACCCTACTTTCACCAATGGACAGATCATCCAAAATGAAAATAAATAA
>NC_041225.1:46107631-46108181 GCF_002837175.3 Physeter macrocephalus
TAGCCAGACTCATCAAGAAAAAAAGGGACAAGACTCAAATCAATAGAATTAGAAATGAAAAAGGAGAAGTAACAACTGACACTGCAGAAATACAAAGGATCATGAGAGATTACTACAAGCAGCTATACGCCAATAAAATGGACAACCTGAAAGAAATGGACAAATTCTTAGAAAAGCACAATCTTCTGAGACTGAACCAGGAAGAAATAGGAAATATAAACTGGCCAATCACAAGCAGTGAAATTGAAACTGTGATTTAAAATCTCCCAACAAACAAAAGCCCAGGACCAGATGGCTTCACAGGCGAATTTTATCAAACATTTAGAGAAGAGCTAACACCTATCTTTCTCAAACTCTTCCAAAGATACAGCAGAGGGAGAAACACTCCCAAACTCCTTCTACAAGGCCACCATCACCCTGATACCAAAACCAGACAAAGATGTCACAAAGAGAGAAAACTACAGGCCAATATCACTGATGAACATAGATGCAAAAATCCTCAACAATATACTAGCAAACAGAATCCAACAGAACATTAAAAGGATCATAC
>NC_041225.1:46108233-46109499 GCF_002837175.3 Physeter macrocephalus
AGAAATCTCTTGCATTCCTATACACTAATGTGAAAAAATCTGAAAGAGAAATTAAGGAAACACTCCCATTTACCACTGCAACAAAAAGAATAAAATACCTAGGAATAAACCTACCTAAGGAGACAAAAGACCTGTATGCAGAAAACTATAAGACACTGATGAAAGAAATGACACATGATACAAACAGATGGAGAGATACAGCACATTCTTGGATTGGATGAATCAACACTGTGAAAATGACTATACTACCCAAAACAATCTACAATGCAATCCCTATCAAACTACCAGTGGCATTTTTCAGAGAACTAGAACAAAAACTTGCACGATTTGCATGGAAACACAAAAGGCCCCGAAGCCGAAGCAATCTTGAGAAAGAAAAATAGAGCTGGAGGAATCAGGCTCCTGGACTTCAGACGGTACTACAAAGTTACAGTAATCAAGACTGCATGGTACTGGCTCAAAAAACAGAAATATAGATCAATGGAACAAGACAGAAAGTCCAGAGATAAACCCACGCACATATGGTCACCTTATCTTTGATAAAGGAGGCAAGAATATACAATGGAGAAAAGACAGCCTCTTCAATAAGTGGTGCTGGGAAAACTGGACAGCTACATGTAAAAGAATGAAATTAGAACACTCCCTAACACCATACACAAAAATAAACTCAAAATGGATTAAAGACCTAAATGTAAGGCCACACACTATCAAACTCTTAGAGGAAAACATAGGCAGAACACTCTACGACATAAATCACAGCAAGATCCTTTTTGACCCACCTCATAGAGAAATGGAAATAAAAAGAAAAATAAACAAATGGGACCTAATGAAACTTAAAAGCTGTTGCACAGCAAAGGAAACCATAAACAAGACCAAAAGACAACCCTCAGAATGGGAGAAAATATTTGCAAACGAAGCAACTGACAAAGGACTAATAACCAAAATTTATAAGCAACTCTTGCAGCTCAATAACAAAAAAACAAACAACCCAATCCAAAAATGGGCAGAAGAACTAAATAGACATTTCTCCAAAGAAGATATACAGATCGCCAACAAACACATGAAAGAATGCTCAACATCATTAATCATTAGAGAAATGCAAATCAAAACGACAATGAGATATCATCTCACACCGGTCAGATTGGCCATCATCAAAAACTCTAGAAACAATAAATGCTGGAGAGGGTGTGGAGAAAAGGGAACCCTCTTGCACTGCTGGTGGGAATAATGTAAATTGATACAGCCACTATGGAGAACAGTATGGAG
>NC_041225.1:46109615-46124619 GCF_002837175.3 Physeter macrocephalus
CAAATGAATGGATAAAGAAGATGTGGCACATATATACAATGGAATATTACTCAGCCATAAAAAGAAACGAAATTGAGTTATCTGTAGTGAGGTGGATGGACCTAGAGTCCGTCCTACAGATTCAAGTAAGTCAGAAAGAGAAGAACAAATACCGTATGCTAACACATATATATGGAATCTAAAAAAAAAAAAAAAATGGGTCTGAAGAACCTAGGGGCAGGACAGGAATAAAACACAGAAGCAGTGAATGGACTTGAGGACATGGAGAGGAGGAAGGGTAAGCTGGGACGAACTGAGAGAGTGGCATGGACATATATACACTACCAAATGTAAAATAGACAGCTCGTGGGAAGCAGCCACATAGCACAGGGAGATCAGCTCGGTGCTTTGTGACCACCTAGAGGGGTGGGATAGGGAGGATGGGAGGGAGACGCAAGAGGGAGGAGATATGGGGATATATGTATATGTACAGCTGATTCACTTTGTTATAAAGCAGAAAGTAACTCACACCTTTAAAGCAATTATACTCCAATAAAAATGTTAAAAAAAAAAAAAGAATGAGCTCTATTTTGTTGAAGCCCTCTATAAAAGATAATGTTCACAGAGAACATGTCCATTCGCTGTTACGGTCCTATTTATGATATTATGTTAACTCATTATTTGTTTTGTTTAAAACTAAAGGCTTCTCCATTCATTAAAGTCATTAGTGCTGCTAGTGAAAGACAGTGTGTCTGAATTTTTTAAAGTCCAGAAAAAATCCAGTAAAATTATTAGCCCTGTATTATGAGATTCAAAATCAGACATATCATGATCAAATCACATGCTCTTTAATAAAAGGTCACAAGGTAAAATCTGAAACATGGTGTTAGACCTTTCTTCCAAGAACAGTGTAAGGGGTTCCACTTTAAATATAAATTTTATACACTAAGAACCTTAGTCATTACCTACTCACGCCAAACACTTGTAATCAAGAACCATGCCATTACTTTTTGGTACTAAATAATTACCCTTTGAAATCATGTTGTGGATATAACAAACCATACACATTTTCAGGGAGAAGACAAGATAGAATGACTTTATTTTTAAAACCCAACTGACTTATCTCCCCATCGACATCCACACTCTGCTCTGTAAACTAAGTAAAAGATATATTAATGTAATAGGCCAATTCACAGATCATGGAGATAGAAACATATTGAGAAACATGAGAACCAGTGGAACGTCTGAGAGCTAGAAGCACTGGGACAGAAGTGCTATGAACCACATGAGCTTCATGGAGGTCAAGGCCCAAACACAAGAGGAAAGCCCTTAAGTGTCAGGGCTCAGTAGCCTGGATCCTTGCTCCTGGAGTACCTCTGTCCCCACCGTGAGCTAAATTAAGAAACCTAGGTGTTTGTGTTGGGCAGAGAGGAGTGCAAGTGGCAGGGTCTTCATGAATCAGTCATTCCACTGTGAGCCAAAATAATAAGGTTAAAAGGTGCTTCCTAACATAGTGATTATGTTAGCTATTTTGAGAGCAAGAAAGCAGTTAAAATGTGCTCTTACTGAAGCAAATATCAATCAACAAGAACAACAGAATTCTCAGAAAAATGGTCATTCATTATATTCCCCTTATAGCGAACGTTTCCAATCTGTTGGCTTCATGACACAATAGGGCCTTAGACTTACAGGTTTACTGATTTATTGGACACCAAGCATCTGAGGACCAAATACATGCTGTGTGTGTGTGTGTGTGTGTGTGTGTGTGTGTGTGTGTGTATGAGAGAGAGATATCACATACATAAAGATACGTATGTGTATATACATATATGTATACACACACCTACATGCACATATATATATATATCCACAAATATACAGCATATACAAGTGTATATATGTATCCATTGTTCAAATATATATACAACCTGTTGTGATTAAAAATATATAAGTTCATTTAAAAGGCATTTAGGGGCTTCCCTGGTGGTGCAGTGGTTGAGAGTCTGCCTGCCGATGCAGGGGACGCGGGTTCATGCCCCGGTCCGGGAGGATCCCACATGCCGCGGAGCGGCTGGGCCCGTGAGCCATGGCCGCTGAGCCTGCGCGTCCGGAGCCTGTGCTCCGCAACGGGAGAGGCCACGACAGTGAGAGGCCCGCGTACCACACACAAAAAAAGACATTTAATTCATTACTTATTAACATGACATGCTAAAGGTATTACTTCTATCTGCATAGGTCTGTGAAATTTTTTTTAGTTTATTTTCTACTCACAGTAGAGTTCAGTCTTTGTGATGCACAGTTCTATGAGTTTTGACTAATGCATAGAGTTGTATATCCATCACCACAGTCATGATACAGAACAATTCCATCATCCTAAAAAATTCTCCTGTGCTGACTCCTTGTAGTCAAGCCTTCCTTCCACCCTCATGTAAAAGGTTTCGACATTAAAGATCGTTCTTCACATTTGGAAGGAATGGGGATAAGTGCCTCATAGCACTGATGACCATCTTTTTCATAATTTCATTTTTTACACACTAGTTTCTACTTCCACCCAGTTATTGACGAAAAGGATTAAAAAGGAAGTTAACTGAAACAACAAGATAGGAAGAAATAGACTTGGAGGAGTTCAGACTTCAAGACAGCATAAAGAAAAAAATGCTAGAACTTGAGGATATACTAGATTAGGTAGTTAAGAAAAAAAGGAATATGCCTGGGAGATATGGGGAAAAGCAACAAGTTGTATAAAGCTGGTGAGTGATCATTTATGAGGAAAGGGTTCGATGAACTTGGCTTTTAAGCAAGAGAATGATGAGAGCAGATTTGTTCTTGGAAGTCCACTCCGCCTGCAGTGTAGCAACTAGATGGAAAAGGGGAAGGAGTGGGTACAGGAGACCACTTAGAACAGTATTTCAATAGTCTGATGGAGAGATGACAATGGCTCAGCTAAGTTATCTGAAAGGACAGAGGTTTACTAAAAAACACAAGAAGTAAAGAAAAACAGGAAAGAGTTTCAACAGCTGCACGGCAGAATATCAGTGGAATATCATCCAGAGCACATCTACAATCATAGTCGACCCTGCGGAAACGAGAACAATCAAGACACAAGGCAGAAGAACATCTTGGCAATATGGCCACCTAGATAACCTAAAGAGTCCTCTTGCTACAACACACCTAAAAATGTTGGATAAAAAGTTTTCAACAAATACAGCTACACTTATAAAAAAAATTAAGGAGAATCCCCAGAAGTACCTGTCCCTGGTTGCACTGCCTGTGGTTCACGTGTCTGGGATATGTGGTACACAGGGGCTGGGAGTACTGTGGGTGCTGGGCTTCTCACACAGGACAATGTAGCAGGCAGTTTTCTCGCCTGTTCAGTAAAGAGACACTAAGAGTGTTTAAGCAAGGCAGTGACATGGATGGAGTTCTGCTTCTGAAAGATTAATCTGCAAAGAGTTAGGAACATAGAGGCTTGAAACAGGGCTGGGGGGAAGGGTGAGGAGATAAATGTGAGAGACACCACCGAGGCAACATCAAGTGGCAGTTGTTTAGATACAGGAAACAATGGCGAGAGGAAGGTCAAAAATAGGATGCCTAGGTTTCATGGCTGTGGTCAGTAGAAGGACAGTTAAGTCATTAATGAAAATAAGAACATAGGAGAAGAGCAGATTTTGAGGAAGGGGAGATAGGCAATGTTAGATGATAATTTGCACTTTAGATATTAAATTTGAAGCTTCCATGATTGTTTCAGCATGAGATAGTATAGAAGGCAATTGTTTCAGCATGAGATAGTATAGAAGGCAATTAACAATGAAGAAATGAAATCTAGAACAAGGATCCTTAAATGAAGTTTATGAATTGGCTTCAGGGGCAGGTGTGTTACTTTCAGAACTTTATTTGAACTTTCTGTGTCTGTACATTTTTCTGGGGTAAAGTCCATGACTCTCCAAGATTGTCAGCGAGGCTGGTGCCAATCTGCTATTGCTTTACACATAATGTGTCAATTTCAGATACTTTTCCTCTTTGCTGTTCAGATGATGTATCTAGGTGTCAATTTCTTTTTATTTAGCCTGTTTGAGATTCCTTGTACTTCTTCTATTTGGTGCCTTCCATCAGTTCTGGAACATTCTAGACTATTTTCTCTTTCGCTTTCTTATTTCTCTGTTCCCGCCTATAACACAGCTTAATGTTTTCATGAACTACCCACTCTTTATCTCAGACCATTCACTGAGGAATATTTTCCTACTTGTGAATAAATATAAATGAACACTGACTGCATGTAATGATCAGTGCTCAGAGCTTCGCTGTTGAGATATACTGTTAAATTGAAAATCATAAGGTTCTCGTCTTCATTACAGAAAAAACTCTGCACAAAATCCTTGAGATGTTTAGTAGAAAGGTGCTAGGTCTCAGCTTTTAAATGAGGACACATTATATCTTACAGCTTTAAGCTAATCATTATGCTGTAGAGAGAACAGCATTTGAAAGAAACTAGACACAGAACTGCCCAAAGACGCAAAATAAATCTAAGGCAGAGCTTAAGGGTCCAACAAGTTTAAGAAACATGTACCAGTGAGATTTAAGGTATCACAGATTTATTTATATACGTCTTCTTTCTAAATGTCTATTGTCTGCCTAAAAAGAAAGCTAGATAAAAACATTAATCTATCACTAACTTAGGCGGCTGGGGGGACAGGAGTTCTGCACCAGAATGTTTCCAAAAATATGGTATTTGGGGACTGATCGATATTTTTCCTCAAACTAAATTCCATTCTGGTCTTTTTTGTAATGTTTCCAAGTGCGGGCTGAGCTCTTGATCTTTTGGGAGGCACAGGCAAGACAAAAGGCCAAACTCACTAATGAAAACTTGCTGAACTTACTCTTCAGAATTCCATTCTAAGTCACGAAGAGCCCTTCTGGCCCTGCTCCCGGACTAGTAAAATGAACATCTCAAGTCCCTAGAGACTAAGATAGCTCACTCCACTAAAACCAAATACACATCTTTCCTGACAGCTGGTTGTCTTAGCATACTCTGGACTATATATTTATCAAAGAGAAAAAAAAAACCACTCCAGGAGCACAATATTTATTATAGGATTATCTCAGTGACTCAAGCAAACATAAGTAAGGCTAAATTAAACCATGTTTACTATGATGTTCTATTACTTAAATCCTGACACGAAATCATCCCAAGAGATCTGGGGTCTCATTTCTTGAGACAGTTGATACAGATTTAAAAATAAAAGGCAAGATTTACTTTTCTTTTAAATCTACCTGTGTTTAGTTGCACAATTTCTCTAATTATCCTAAAAAATCTTTTGAGCATCTAAAATGAAAATTCCCCATCCTGTTAAGATGTTGCATTCAGTATCAAATTTAAATAAAATCACAAAATATTGAATTTGCTCATTGCTTTCAAAAAACTTATTTTATCTGATTTATCTGAATTTAATCTCCATAATCTCATGAAATCTCACCCATAATTCTAAGTATTACTTTAATATTCAGTTCTCCCCACCCCCTTTCTCTAGGCCCTTTAGTCAAATTTCCGCTTATCCCAGTCTTTGTGGATTACAGGCTATCCAAATGTTCCAAGTGACCATGTCTGTGGCCAGGCACACTGTGGGGGTAAAGGCAGGGAAAGAGAGGCTGGAAAGGCCACAGTAGGAGTAGATGACAGGTCACATGAGATCAGAAGCATATGTACCACTTCCAGGATTCAGCTGATAAGCCACTCCTACAAAATAAAGCTCCACCTCTCAGAAACAAGGCCAGGGTTCACAGGGAAGCAAGCCTGCTGGCTAGCCACAAAGCACAGCAACAAGAAACGACAATGGAAACCACTTGCCTTTGCAAGCACAGGGATCCAACAGGTCCAAAGCTTTCTGCCCCACCAGGGAGTCCAACAGGTGGCGACCGTGGCTGAGCTCACGTGGGACCCAAGGGCAGGGCCAGCGTGGCAGGAGGTGGGCTGTGGCTCACCAACCCTCAACTTTTGGAAAAAGAAGCCCGCCCTTATATAGTCCAGGGAAACAGTATAATAATAGAGGCACAAGCACAGGAGGGGAGAGTGCAGTCACGCTGGAGAGGCAGGTGGTGGTGGGCAGAAGAGTTCCACGGAGAAGGTGGTGATGGAGAAGAATAAAGAGGACAGACCCTACAGGAGAGGAAAACAAATTCAATGTTCTAGTATAAGAAGCAGTCCAAGCAAAGATACAACAATGAAAAAAGTACAAAGGGTGTTCACAGGAAATCACACACAAAAAACCAGTTTGGCTGAACAACAGGAAATATATAGAAGCCAGATCAGGGTGGAAAGGCAAGCTGGGATTAAAACAGAGAATACTTTGGATGATGAGAGAGCTGTGCTTAATTCAGGTGGTAACAGGGAGGCACCGGTGGTGTGGAACAAGGAAAGGACACTACATGACCGGAACTTACTTCAAGAAGATAGTAAGAGTTTTGTGCAAAATAAAC
Source organism: Physeter macrocephalus (assembly GCF_002837175.3). NCBI lineage: Eukaryota > Metazoa > Chordata > Mammalia > Artiodactyla > Physeteridae > Physeter > Physeter macrocephalus. The sequence continues at coordinate 46,116,069 of NC_041225.1, forward strand.
TGAAATAGGAGGAAAAGTTACAAGGCCATCAGGAGACACGGCAATTGAAGGACTGAAGTGAAATGGCAGGAAGAATGACAAAAATAGAGATATTGTGGAGATAGGGTTTCTAGTATAAAACAGTGGGCTGGCTATTGCCCTTGAGATGCAGCACCTGGGCACCAAAGACCATGAGAGTGCTGTGAACAGAAAGAAGGCCGTGAAGCAGAAAACACTCATCTACTGGAGGAATGATGAGCTTCGTTTCAGACACTTTGAATTTGAGGTGTCAACTGAACACACAAAAGGATGTATCTATCAAGTGGCTAGAAATGCAGATCTGTAAGCAGGGAGAAAAGCTGGGATTAGAAATAGGGATTTGAGGGTCATCCACAAAGAGATGAGGCCATGCAAGAGGCCTAGGGGTGGAATCACGGGAAACATAATTTAGCATAATTTAAAGCATTGGAAAAGGAAGTAAAGGCAGTGAAGGATGCTAGTAAGGGTCTAAGAATTCCAGGTTTTAGAGGGAAAAAGATGTATTATAAAACTCATGCTACACTATTCACAACAGCCAAGACATGGAAACAACCTAAATGTTCATTGACAGATGCATGGATAAAGAAATTGTCGTACATATATACAATGGAATACTACTCAGCAATAAAAAGGAATGAAATAAGGCCATTTGCAGCAACATGGATGGACCTACAGATTATCCTACTAAGTGAAGTAAGTCAGAAGGAGAAAGACAAATACCATATGATATCACTTATATGTGGAATCTAGAATATGACACAAATGAACCTATCTACAAAACAGAAACAGACTCACGGACATAGAGAACAGACTTGCGGTTGCCAAGGGGGAGGGGGTTGGGGGAGGGATGAAGTGGGAGGTTGGGGGTTAGCAGATGTGAGTTTTTATATACAGAATGGATAAACAACAAGGACCTACTGTATAGCACCGGAAACTATATTCAATATCCTATGATAAACCATAATGGAAAATAATATAAAAAAAGAATGTAGATATATGTATAACTGAGTCACTTTGCTGTACCGCGGAAATTAACACAACATTGTAAATCAATATACTTCAATTAAAAAAAAAAAACTCATGCTAGGAATATTATCGTGAAGATCAGATGGGATGGTAAATCTTAAAGCAATTTGAACATTTCAAAGCACAAAACAAATACATTTTTATTGTTACAGCATTACATATTTAATCTCTAGAAAAGCCACACTGCATTGGAAGTGCCACACTTCCAAAGTTTTCCAAAGTCCCCTCCTCACAAATTGATTGGAAATGTGATCTCCTCTTCTTCCCTTGAAGTCTTTCAGTAGTTAATGTCTTTTCTTAGGAGTTTATACAACTCAAGAAGCACTAACTGAACATCAACCATGAGTCAAACACTACAGTAGGCACTTTCATATATATCCCACCTTGGAGTGGATGAAACTGAAGCCTAAGATTTACCCCCCTTTACAGAAGACGAATGAGGCTCAGAAAGGTTAAGTATCTTGAGCAAGACTGCCAGCTCGCAAGTGGAGGAACAGAGGGCTTCTAATGCCAAATCTAATTGTGCTTTTTCTACATACAAGTTGGAACGTGTCATATTTGTTCTTATCTCCCTTACTGATTATAAGCAAACTAAGGGCATAAGCCACATCTCATTTTGAAGCATCTAGCAAAGGGCCTTAGACTTGGTCACTTTCCACTGCATTTTTTTGCCTGAAAGAATGAATGCAGGCGCACAGGCCTCACTAATGGTGAGTGTCTGTGGGCTGGTAGGCTTTGAGTATTTATTTCCAAGGCGGGGCTGGAACTCAACAACACAAAGTTCTAAAAACAAATTCTGTACTTGTGAAAGATGCCACCTGGTCCGCCTCAGGGGCTGAAGTCCTCTTTTTATGCACAGAGTGGGAACAACACAGGGAGTGATGAATTGGTTTTCTTCAAACTACTCCCACAAACCAGCTCAAGCCAAGGAAAGGGCCCACACCTTTTGGGGAAGAGAGCTGTGCAGCCTCTGCTGCCCATTTAACCTCTGGTGTCACCACCAGAACTGCCAGCAGTCTGGGGAGGAGGGGAAGGTAGAGCAGGTTTAGTGCCAGCTCTGATGACGTTATCCTACGATTCTAGCTTTTATGCCAGGAAATAAAGGCAACTGGTTCAGAATCTAGTTCCCCCCCCGACTCCTATTATTCAACCAAAATTTAATTTTCATAACTTACCACTAGCTTTTTTTGCATACTTTACCATTAACTTTTTTAAATTTAATGAACAGTCCTTTGTGTCTAAGTCAACTGACTTGTTTTGGTTCCTTGGAAAACAAATGTATGGACCCTGAAATATGTGCGTTTCATAAATGTCCCTTGTTGGAGAAGAACACAAAGTTCTCAGAAGCGTTTACTTTGCAAGCCATATACGCACACAGCGGGAGACCAGGAAACAACACGCATCTAAACGCTATAAAGGCAACCAGTCAGTCATGCTTTCCAGCGCTGCCAGAAACACCAGACAACAATTCCAGGACAGACTTCTGAAGTGAGATTGCATTGCAGAGCTTCGTAAATTATAATACACTTGGGAGTTTTCTACCCAATGTCTCTGACAGATGTTCCTTTTTGTGGCAGTCTCTAATTTGGGGGCAGTTGGTATCCATGTCCCTAGAAATCTTTAGGGTACAGTAAATGATCCCTTTCCTTACATGTGATGACAAGACCCCAAAGTAGCCTTCTATTTCTCAGACTAGTTAATGTGAGCACAGTACCCTTGCCTACTGCACAGACAAGCTGGAGCACAGATATATCAGCCAGACTAAAATGGGGTATCTCCCAAGCTCAAGATATCCTTCCATGCCCATGGAGAGTCTTTTCTTGACAATTTTTACCTAATGTGGATCAGGCTATTGGTCTCCTGGGCCTTGCCTGTCAAATACACTGCATGGGGCTTGGAACTTCCTAGAAAGAGCCACAGCAGAAGCCAAAAAGAGTACAAGCCTCGGTTAGGGCAAGCTTCTGGCATCAGCTTCGGGCGGGCCCACATGGGATGCTCTTCCCATGACTCCTGAAAGAACTCAGCAAGTCTGACTCTATAATCAATGCCTCGATAGTTAAAAGTTGACAGGATAGCATGAAACGCAGAAAACAAATGAGAGCTTAACACAATATCAAAGATAGTACCAACCTCTCTTCACTCAGTTCCTATAATCTATCCTATGACCTTGGCCTGAATGAAATGACATTACTTCTTTTCTATGCTCTGAACTCTGCAAGAGTTAACCAAAGATATTAATAACTTTAGCAACTATGTAAGCCCTTAGAAGGTCATACCACAATTTGGCCACTTTCCATTTTAACCTTTCTCTAAAACCTCATTTTTACAACTTCTACTGAAGGGCATAAGAACTTTTGCTCATTTTTCTTTGGTATTACAAATGCAGTTCTACTGAGTGAACTTGTATCAACCAGGAAAATTGTACAACTTCTCAGTGCAGCATCTTCACATTTTCTTGTGAGAATTACTTACTGACCTAGAACACTGACAATTATTTACTATTATTTGCTATTATTTACTGTGTACTGCATTCGTAAAAGCATTAAAGGAATGAAAAGACGTGTTCCTTGCCCTTGAGTTGCTTCATAGTTAAAAGATGAAAAAAAGAAAAAAAAAAAGCACACCACTAACTAAATCTATGGTGGGCAGAGTATAAGAGTGATATAAATTCAGTGTTATAAGAACTCAGGGGAAGGCGAGACTAATTGTGCTCAGGGAAAATGGGTGGTAGATGGCATTTGATTAAGGCCTTAGAAAATGTATAATATTTCAATGCAAAGAGGGCATTAGAGAAGGGATTTTACATGGAGGTAACAGCTTTAGCAAAGGCATGGAGGCAAGAGAATACATGTGAATTAAGAAAACTTCAAGTGAAGGACAGGCTACAGAAGGGGAAATGACCAGAAACTGATCTGGAAAAGTAAGCTGTGGCCAGTTCTTAACATAAAAAGAGGGGGATAAATGTAGAAAGTTAGATTTTAGAAATAGGAAATCGCTTTTAAAATATTCCCTTCACCAGGCTTCCCTGGTGGCGCAGTGGTTGAGAGTTCACCTGCCGATGCAGGGCACACGGGTTCGTGCCCCAGTCCAGGAAGATCCCACATGCCCCGGAGCAGCTAGGCCCATGAGCCATGGCCGCTGAGCCTGCGCGTCCGGAGCCTGTGCTCCGCAACGGGAGAGGCCACAACGGTGAGAGGCCCGCGTACCGCAAAAAAAAAAAAAAAAAAAAAATTCCCTTCACCACTAATTTTTCCCCTCATATCTTTGACTTTTAGAGTGAGAAATATTTTATTAGCAAGCTTACTTGCAAAGTAGGTGCAATCACTTCAAAGAAAATTAATGTGGATGCTGGCAACATTGCTCTTCTGAGCTGGCAAATTCTTGGCTGCAGCTTAACTGACACATTCTTATTACCCACATCTTGTGATGTTTTATTGATAACTCTTTTTTGTCATCACCAAAATACCTTCTTAATTTCACTCATTATGTATGTACTGAGTGGCTACTCCAGAACTAGTATTCACTCACTTGTTTACTCATCCTCTCCTTTTCTGCCCCAACTTGTCCTACTAACCACTAACCCACTCACTCAGTCACTCACTCTTCTCCTGTAAACTATATCAGTGATAATAACATTAATAGCTACTACTTGCTATAGTGCCAGGCACTGCAGTTAATGCTTTATGAACAGTATTTAATAGAATGCTCAAAACAACACTATGAAATAGGTATTATTACCCCTACTTTACGGATGAGGAAACAAGTTCAAAGATGTTACCTATTTTGCCCGCTGCTAAGTGACAGAACCCAGGTTTAAACAAGCTATGCTTAACCCTGGAACCCTTGCCTGTTACCACTTCATTGTACTGCCTTCAACACCCTTTGGCCTCTTACTGCTATTGGTCAGTATTTTCAGTTATAAGTGAAAATGTTCATTGAGCGCCTGTTACTGTAAGATCCTGTTCTAGGTGCTGTCATGTATATAAATAGAGGAGAGAATGCCTGTGGGTTATTAATGCTCATAATCTTCCATATTTGAGGATAAACAACCATGTCTTTTATCAGTGTGTAAGATGGTATGTCCATGATTCATGAATTAAAGCAACAAAGGACAGAGGGGGTGAAAACAGCTTAGTACATGAATGTGGATGGTGACCACATCTCAGACAGAAATCAGCCAACCCTGACTAAATGACTTACAGAGAATTTTAATAATACATTTCAACTGGTCTATAAAAACTCTCTCTGCTGATGAAAAATCTGTCCTGTCAGAAGTTCCCAACCAAATCTGCTTACAATCCATTTTCAATGAACCTCAACTTCCTTTGAAGTGGAATAAGCTAGTAAAGCATTTTAGCCAACAATAAGCACGTTGCGAGGCTAGTCCTTATAAGATTCATTACTGATGAATAAAGTTATTGAGTTAAAACACAAACGTGATATTAAACTACTTGTACCACAGGGCCTTCAAGATGGCAGTGGAGTAAGACATGGAGATCACCTTCCTCCCCACAAATAGATCAGAAATACATCTACATGTGGAACAGCTCCTAAAGAATACCTACTGAACGCTGGCAGAAGACCTCAGACTTCCCAAAAGGCAAGAAACTCCCCACGTACCTGGGTCGGGCAAAAGAAAACAGAAAAATCAGAGACAAAAGCCTAGGGACGGGACCTGCCCCTCTGGGAGGGAGCTGTGAAGGAGGAAAGGTTTCCACACACTAGGAAGCCCCTTCGCGGGTGGAGACTGCGGATGGCGGAGGGGGGAAACTTCGGAGCCATGAGGAGAGGGCAGCAACAGGGGTGCAGAGGGCAAAGTAGAGAGATTCCCGCACAGAGGATCGGTGCCAACCAGCACTCACCAGCCCGAGAGGCTTCTCTGCTCACTCGCCGCTATGGGTGGGGGCTGAGAGCTAAGGCTCGGGCTTCAGAGGTCATATCTCAGGGAGAGGACTGGGGTTGGCTGCGTGAGCACAGCCTGAAGGGGGGCTGGTGTGCCACAGCTAGCAGGAGGGAGTCTGGGAAAAAGTTTGGAACTACCTAAGAGGCAAGAGACCACTGTTTCGGGGTGCGCAAGGAGGGGATTCCGAGCACTGCCTAAACGAGGTGCTGCGACGGGTGTGAGCCGTGACTATCAGCATGGACACCAGAGACGGGCATGAAACGCTAAGGCTGCTGCTGCCGCCACCAAGAAGCCTGTGTGCGAGCACAGGTCACCCTCCACACCTCCCCTCCCGGGAGCCTGTGCAGCCCGCCAATGCCAGGGCCCCGTGATCCAGGGACAACTTCCCCGGGAGAACACACAGCGCGCCTCAGGCTGGTGCAACGTCACACTGGCCTCTGCCGCCACAGGCTCACCCCGCATTCCGTACCCCTCCCTCCCCCCGGCCTGAGTGAGCCAGAGCCCCCTAATCAGCTGCCCCTTTAACTCCCTCCTGTCTGGGCGAAGAACAGATGCCAGAGGGTGACCTACATGCAGAGGCGGGGCCATATCCAAGGCTGAACCGCAGGAGCTGTGTGAACAAAGAAGAGAAAGGGAAATTTCTCCCAGCAGCCTCAGAAACAGGGGATTAAATCTCCACAATCAGCTCGACGTACCCTGCAACTGTAGAATACCTGAATAGCCAACAAATCATCCCAAAATTGAGGCGGTGAACTTTGGGAGCAACTCTAGACTTGGGGTTTGCTGTGTGCAACTGACTAGTTTCTGATTTTTATGTTTATGTCAGTATAGTGCGTAGCACTTGTTATCATTGGTGGATTTGTTTATTGGTTTGGTTGCTCTCTTCCTTGTTTTTTTCTTACTTAAAAATTATTTTAATTAAAAATTTTTTGTAATAATATTTCTTTATTTTTTATTTTAATTATTTTATTTTATTTTATTTATTTATTTTTCTTTCTCTCTTTTTTTCCTCCCTTTTCTTCTCAGCCGTGTGGCTGACAGCGTCTTGGCACTTTGGCCGGGTGTCAGGCCTGAGGCTCTGAGGTGGGAGAGCCGAGTTCAGGACATTGGACCACCAGAGACCTCCTGGCCCCATGTAATATCAATCAGCAAGAACTCTCTCAGAGACCTCCGTCACAACACTAAGAATCAGCTCCACTCAACAATGAGCAAGCTCCAGTGCTGGTCACCCCGTCCCAAACAACTAGTAAGACAGGAATACAACCCCACACATTGGCAGAGAGGCTGCCTAAAATCATAATACGTTCACAGACACCCCAAAACACACTACCAGACGCAGTCCTGCCCACCAGAAAGACAAGATCCAGCCTCATCCACCAGAACACAGGCACCAGTCCCCTCCACCAGATCCTCCCCACCAGAAAGACAGGATCCAGCCTCATCCACCAGAACACAGGCACCAGTCCCCTCCACCAGAAAGCCTACACAACCCACTGAACCAACCTCACCCACTGGGGGCAGACACAAAAACAACAGGAACTACGAACCTGCAGCCTGTGAAAACAAGAACCTAAACACAGTAAGTTAAGCAAAATGAGAAGACAGAGAAACACGCAGCAGATGAAGAAGTAAAGCAAACACCCACCAGACCAAACAAATGAAGAGGAAATAGGCAGTCTACCTGAAAAAAAATTCAGAGTAATGATAGTAAAGATGATCCAGAATAATGGAAATAGAATGGAGAAATTATAAGAAACGTTTAACAAGGATCTAGAAGAACTAAAGAGCAAACAAACAATGATGAACAACAAAATAAATGAAATTAAAAATTCTCTAGAAGGAATCAATAGCAGAATAACTGAGGCAAAGATGGGATAAGTGACCAGGAAGATAAAAGAGTGGAAATAACTACCACATAGCAGAATAAAGAAAACAGAATGAAAAGAATTAAGGACAGTCTCAGAGACCTCTGGGACAACATTAAACGCACCAAGAGTCGAATTATAGGGGTCCCAGAAGAAGAAGAAGAGAAAAAGAGAGGGACTGAGAAAATATTTGAAGAGATTATAGTTGAAGACTTCCCTAATATGGGAAAGGAAATACTCAATCAAGTACGGAAGCACAGAGAGTCCCATACAGGATAAATCCAAGGAGAAACATGCCAAGACACATAGTAATCAATCTATCAAAAACTAAATGCAAAGAAAAAATATTAAAAGCAGCAAGGGAAAAGCAACAATTAACATACAAGGGAATCCCCAAAGGGTTAACAGCTGATCTTTCAGCAGGAACTCTGCAAGCCAGAAGGGAGTAGCAGGACCTATTGAAAGTGATGAAAGGGAAGAACCTACAACCAAGATGACTCTACCCGGCAAGGATCTCATCCAGAGTTGACAGAGAAATTAAAACCTTTACAGACAAGCAAAAGCAAAGAGAATTCAGCACCACCAGACCAGCTTTACAACAAATGCTAAAGGAACTTCTCTAGGCAGGAAACACAATAGAAGGAAAAGACTTACAATAACAAACTCAAAACAATTAAGAAAATGGTAACAGGAACACACATATCGATAATTACCTTAAATGTAAATGGATTAAATGCTC
>NC_041225.1:46125203-46146306 GCF_002837175.3 Physeter macrocephalus
CTGTAAAAAATACAAACACATGGAGGCTAAACAATACACTACTAAATAACCAAGAGATCACTGAAGAAATCAAAGAGGAAATTTAAAAATACCTAGAAACAAATGACAATGAAAACACGATGACCCCAAACCTATGGGATGCAGAGAAAGCAGTTCTAAGAGGGAAGTGTATAGCAATACAATCCTACCACAAGAAACAAGAAAAATCTCAAAAAAGGACAAGACTCAAATCAATAGAATTAGAAATGAAAAAGGAGAAGTAACAACTGACACTGCAGAAATACAAAGGATCATGAGAGATTACTACAAGCAACTATACTCCAATAAAGTGGACAACCTGGAAGAAATGGACAAATTCTTAGAAAAGCACAACCTTCTAAGACTGAACCAAGAAGAAACAGAAAATATGAACTGACCAATCACAAGCACTGAAATTGACACTGTGATTAAAAATCTTCCAACCAACAAAAGCCCAGGACCAGATGGCTTCACAGGCGAATTCTATCAAACATTTAGAGAAGAACTAACACCTATCCTTCTCAAACTCTTCCAAAATATAGCAGACATAGGAACACTCCCAAACTCATTCTACAAGGCCACCATCACCCTGATACCAAAACCAGACAAAATGTCACAAAAAAAGGAAACCAAAGGCCAATATCACTGATGAACATAGATGCAAAAATCCTCAACAATATACTAGCAAATGGAATACAACAGCACATTAAAAGGATCATACACCATGATCAAGTGGGGTTTATCCCAGGAATGCAAGGATTCTTCAATATACACAAATCAATGTGATACATCATTTTAACAAATTGAAGGATAAAAACCGTAAGATAATCTCAATAGATGAAGAAAAAGCTTTTGACAAAATTCAACACCCATTTATGATAAAAACCCTCCTGAAAGTAGGCATAGAAGGAAATTACCTCAACATAATTAAGGCTATATATGACAAACCCACAGCCAACGTCGTTCTCAATGGTGAAAAACTGAAACAATTTCCACTAAGATCAGAAACAAAACAAGGTTGCCCACTCTCACCACTATTATTCAACATAGTTTTGGAAGTTTTAGCCACAGCAATCAGAGAAGAAAAAGAAATAAAAGGAATCCAAATCAGAAAAGAAAAAGAATAAAATACCTAGGAATAAACTTACCTAAGGAGACCAAAGACCTGTATGCAGAAAACTACAAGACACTGATGAAAGAAATGAAACATGATACAAACAGAGGGAGAGATATACCATGTTCTTGGATTGGAGGAATCAACATTGTGAAAATGACTACACTACCCAAAGCAATCTACCGATTCAATGCAATCTCTATCAAACTGTCAATGGCATTTTTCACAGAACTAGAACAAAAACTTGCACGATTTGTACGGAAACACAAAAGACCCCAAAGAGCCAAAGCAATCTTGAGAAAGGAAAACAGAGCTGGAGCAATCAGGCTCCCTGAGTTCAGACTATACTACAAAGCTACAGTGCTCAAGACCGTATGGTACTGGCACAAAAACAGAAACACAGATCAATGGAACAGGATAGAAAGTCCAGAGTTAAACCCACACACATATGGTCACCTTATCTTTGATAAAGGAGGTAAGAATATACAATGGAGAAAAGACAGCCTCTTCAATAAGTGGTGCTGGGAAAACTGGACAGCTACATGTAAAAGAATGAAATTAGAACCCTCCCTAACACCATACATAAAAATAAACTCCAAATGGATTAAAGACCTAAATGTAAGGGCAGACACTATCAAACTCTTCGAGGAAAACATAGGCAGAACACTCTATGACATAAATCACAGCAAGATCCTTTTTGACCCACCTCCTAGAGAAATGGAAATAAAAAGAAAAATAAACAAATGGGACCTAATAAACTTAAAAGCTTTTTGCACAGCAAAAGAAGCCATACAGAAGATGAAAAGAAAACCCTCAGAATGGGAGAAAATATTTGTAAACGAAGCAACTGACAAAGGATTAATCTCCAAAGTTGCTGGCACACTTCCTTGCCACAGAGCTGCCTGTTCTCAGAACTCTGCTCAGAAAGCAGGTGTCCTCAATGTTCATTGCAGCTCTATTTACAATAGCGAGGACATGGAAGCAACCTAAGTGTCCATCGACAGATGAATGGATAAAGAAGATGTGGCACATATATACAATGCAATATTACTCAGCTATAAAAAGAAACGAAATTGAGTTATTTGTAGTGAGGTGGATGGACCTAGAGTCTGTCCTACAGATTGAAGTAAGTCAGAAAGAGAAGAACAAATACTGTATGCTAACACATATATATGGAATCTAAAAAAAAAAAGTTTCTGAAAAACCTAGGAATAAAGGTGCAGATGGAGAGAATGGACTTGAGGACACGGGGAGGGGGAAGGGTAAGCTGAGACAAAGTGAGAGAGTGGCATTGACATATATACACTATCAATTGTAAAACAGATAGATAGTGGGAAGCAGCCACATAGCACAGGGAGATCAGCTCGGTGCTTTGTGACCACCTAGAGGGGTGGGATAGGGAGGCTGGGAGGGAGACGCAAGAGGAAGGGGATATGGGGATATATGTATACATATCGCTGATTCCCTTTGTTATACAGCAGAAACTAACACAACATAATTCTAAAGCAATTATACTCCAATAAAAATGTTAAAAAAAATAAAGTAAAATAAACTACTTGTACCATATAGCCTGCATGTTGTGTAAAGTCATATAGAACTATTTCAACACAGAAAAATAATTCGAACACGTCATTGTTTTAAGCTATCTGCTTATTCTATTCCCTTCACTAATCTGAATAAGTTAATACTGTCAGGATACTGGTTACATTTTTGCAAACAACTGGAAGCATTACAAACACGCAAGAAATTGCGTAGGATGTTGTTCAGCAGTCCTCTTTTGGGTAACCATACATACTCAGGGGCATTTGGAAGGAGTCACAATTGTGAATCCAGGCTACCAGGCACAGTATTCACATCACAAACTGCACAACTAAGTCTCATCCAAAGATCACAGTGGCAAATACTAACTGCATTTACTCTGAAATCTAAACACTGAATATAATTCATTTTTAAGAAAACAAAAGTCAATAAAGAGAAGTCATTTTAAGAGTTTACGAGTGGCAAAAGAAGTAGCAAGCATGTTTGATTAACAAGGAGAAGCATCAGGCTACATAACATAAATGACACGGATACTTACTGTTCAATTCGGGGTGACAGGTACAGCTTAGGATACACCTGAGTGGCTTCAGTGTCCTCAAAACTGACAGAAAGGAGGGCCACATCTTCTCCCGGGTCTTCATTCACATCCTTAAACAGTTAGTGAAAAACACAATGCCATCAGTTCCTTCTCTCATGACATCTTTCTGGTGACCAGCTTACAGCCCACTAGCAATGAGACCAGAGGCGGGAGTTACCTGGATTCAAGACGCCACACATCCTCTGCCACCTACCTAGTCACTCTTTTAGAGTGATAGCTTTCAAACTTTCTGACCAAAGCCTACCACAGTGAGAAGAAGACTGCCACCAATTTCACTTGTTCCCACATTCCATGAGAGGAAAAGTGAAACTGGTGATAACAAAGAATTAGACAAAAACATAGTTAACAAATTGCAGTAAACATGTTGCTAGCAAGATATATAATGGCTTATAATTTACATAATACATACACATGGCTTAAAATTTACTTTTCCTAGGATGAAGATGCATTATAAACATGATTTATATCACTAAACAACAACAAAATCTTAAAATACCCAGTAATTTCATTATATCTACCTTGATAATATAAGTTATTTAAATGGCAAACATTACCAGGAAGCATATCACTATGAAGTATTCCACTGTACATGCAAATGGCAGGGTGTTAATGTACATATCTGCTTTAGCAAAATGATTATGGATGATTCATAAGTGAACCACAAGACATATGTATCTTAAAAGGCTAGTTATAAGAATATTATGACAGAAACATTGCTGATCCAAATATGTATCAAGAAACATTGAGAGGTTAACCAAACAATCCACAATAAACTAGACTGATAATGATACAGCTAAACTTACTGTAACTTATCAATAAAAAGCAAGAACAGCAACAATCGAAAGTCATAACCAACCCAAACCAACACGGATGATACACTGAATTGTCCTGAATTAAAATTGTGGGATTTACAACTATGTGCAGGTGCTTTACGATTACTGCCAAGCACTGAGTATTTGCCAGACTGCCAGAAGAAAATACCAAATTAGAATAAATTCTCGTAGCATGTTGATTTCAATTCGTGAATAGCAAATTTTAATAACGCTTAATAATTTATTTCTGGTTGATAGTGGCTCCAAGTCAAATGTAGGTTTTTTAAAAAACTTAACAGCCTTGTGCATCTTTCACCCCGAAGGACCGGTAAGAACTGACCCACATTTCCGAATCAGTTCACAGGTCCTCAGGAGGGCTCAGCAGCCCCCAACCCAGACTTTAAGAATCACTGCCCGTGAGCTGTGAGAATCTCAGATATGAAGTCCTTCCTTTGATCTAAAACTAACCTCAGCCCTGTTTCTCCTGCATCCTAGGAAGCTGGACATCATGCTCACCTGCTCACCTCTAGCATCTTCAGTGTCCTTGCTCTGCCTTCTATTGTGTCTATAGGATGCACAAGCGTGGCAAGTATACATAGGGACAAGGACCGGAAGTCTCTCCCATCTTAAAATATAAAAATTTTAAAAAGAAAGAAAAGAATCATGCTGGTCTCTACCTAGTTCCCTGGGTTCTCTCTCTCCTCCCCTGCACAGACTGCTGAAAGAGTGGTCCACACCCCCTGCCTCACTCCCTCCCCTCCTCTTAGCCTCCCCTTAGCCCACTAGAGTAGCCTTCTGACCCTACTTCTTCCCACAGGCAGCCACTAAACACAGCAAACGCCTCTCGGTCCTTACCTTACTTGATATCTAAACAGTATTTGACAGGGAAATCGCTCTCCTCGGGGAAATTCTCTTTCTTGTTTCTAAGAAACTATACTCTCCTGGTCTTCTGTCTCTTGGCCACTTACCCTTCCCTTTTCATTCTCTCTTTTATAACTTCTCAATTGTCTTTTCGTTTTACATTACAAAATTTAGGCTTGTTGTAACTAGTCAAGTGATACAGAAGTTTTTAAAAGAAAAAGCATTTCCACCCTCACTTTTCAAGGTAACCAATAGTAACCGTGTATGTGGCCTTAAACAGCTTTTTCTATGATCATAAAAACACACACGCACTTGCATATAAATAACTCTTTAACCCTGTGTCTTGTTTTCCCTAATGGAGTCATATTATACACAGGACTCTACCAACTGCTTTCTAAATAGCCACATAATATTCCACGGCATGGATTTATTTTTTATTTAAGCATTCCCCTAGCAACAGACATTCAGGTTGTTTGTAGTTCTTAGCTACTTGATCGTGCTACAATAAATATCCTTGTATATATACCCTTTACTAGTGGGATTTATATTTCTTAGGAGATAACTAAAACTCAGCTGTTGGGTCAAAGCTTATAAATATTTTACATTTTAATAGAGTTTAATAGATTGTTTTTCTAAAAATTTTGCAGCAGTTCACATTTGGACCCATGAATTTGCATCAGTATGAGAGAGAGCCTCTTTCCGTTCATCCTGAGTCACTGGATAACACTGGCTGTTGTCACTCTTTAATTTAATGTTGGCAATCTGATAGCTGGAAAATGGTGTCTCAATTTAGACTCAATGAATGAAGCTGGGCAATTTTTTTCACTTGTTTACTGGTCATTTACGTTTCTCCTGTAAATTTTCCCAACAAATCCTTTACCCATTTTGCTTAAAGGTTCTTAGACTTTTTTTGTTATTGTTGTTTATTAGATTTACTAACCCTTGTCTTATCTCGTGTATTATAAATATTTTCTCTTTTTGACTTCTGACTTTGTCTAGGGGCTCTTCTGACATCAGAAGAAAATTTAGATTTCTATAGAGTTAAATCTGGTTAACAACTCAGGGGTTATTTAACCATTTTCCTAGTTTTTCATCTAACATTGTTACAATTTTATTTTTACATGTAGATTTGCAATACACATGTATATCTGGAATATATTTTTAGGTGGTATGACACAGGAAGTATATACAAGGATGATCTTAGTACAGTGCCTGGAACACAGAAACCACTCAATGTTTGCTGAATGGATAAATCAATAAACAATTTAATGCTAATTCCTAACCGTTTTTCTCCACTCCTAGCGATTTTCAGCAACCTGCTTCACAAAAGTTGCTGTCACCAGTGATGTCTGGAAACTAAGTACTGGCTCCTTGCTCCTGTCCTCCCCCCCTGCACACCCCCCTCCCCCAGATACACCAAGGTCCCTAGAACTAGTGGTTTTAAAAGGAAAGCCAAGATTGGGAGTCTGAGTTTATCTATCACTTTTTGCTCTTTTATAGATGATGAAGAATCCAACCTTGAATATTCCTTTCTGCAAAGTAAGGATGGAAAATTTTTAAAATACTTATAGTCTCAACAAATAGAAACTATATAATTATATGACTCTAAAACTCATAAACTATCTAAAATAAGGTTGAAGCTGAGCTTGAAAAAATTCACATTCAGAGGGACAAATTCATTTTATTTTATTATTTTTAAATAAATTTATTTATTTTACTTATTTATTTTTGTCTGCGTTGGGTCTTCGTTGCTGTGCGTGGGCTTTCTCTAGCTAGAGTGAGAGGGGGCTACTCTTCGTTGCGGTGCATGGGCTTCTTACTGCGGTGGCTTCTCTCGTTGCAGAGCACAGGCCCTAGAGCATGCAGGCTTCAGTAGTTGCGGTGTGCAGGCTCAGTAGTTGTGGCTTGCGGGCTCTAGAGTGCAGGCTCAGTAGTTGTGGCTCACGGGCTTGGCTGCTCCACGGCATGTGGGATCTTCCAGGATCAGGGCTTGAACCGGTGTCCCCCGCATTGGCAGGCGGATTCTTAACCACTGAGCCATCAGCGAAGTCCCGGGACAAATTCATTTTATAATCTAAGTGTAGAAGTAGCCCCCCTTTCGAGTTAGGCTGGTCATCTTGAGAGACAATAAAAAAAGAACTAACATTGAATTGACTTTCAGATACCTTTCCCCGATGACTAAGTTTCCTTGTTAAAGGCCAAGGCTCTGACCTCAAGTCACAAAACTCTGTAAAAACAAAAAAACACTGCAAAACCTGGGGCCGCTAAAAACCCTTTTAATTAACAGCTTCATTCCATATGCCTATGGATAATTTATAATTATTTCCCTTTCCTGCTTTTTAACTTCTCATTTCACTACTATTTAAGCAAAGAACAGAAATGCTCAGAGACAGTCCTCCAAACAACCGGAATGACCCTGGTTTATATAATCAACACTTATTATCTGGCATCCTGCAAAAAGTACACGAAACATTACTCTGAATATGAAAATAGTTGTTTCCAGGAGTTCCTTTTACGAACTACTTTAATATGATTTATTCCCCTTGGTGTGGCACGTGAGTTTTCCCCGAGTTGGTATTTGATTCCTAATGGGTACGTAAGTTTGACTTTGAGAGCTTAAATAAGCCCAAAGAATTCCAAAAATACAAATCCACACAGAGCTGTTTCCAGTTTCTGCAACTCTAACAGGCTTGTACATGTGTTCCTTTCCATCTGGGAAATTATAAAAGAAGCTCTTGTACCATGTCTCTTAGAAGCTAACATTACAGATGATTATTGTAACCACTAATGGCAGCATTTGGAAAACAGGGGGTGGTTACAGTGTAGTAGGGGACATTTAAAAATGTATAAGTATACATTTTCAGGGCTTTCTATCTGTGCCATTTGAAACTGCAACAAGCTAAAATGGGGGAAAGACGCCGAATCTGCTGAAGCTAAAAAAAAAAAAAAAAAAAATACTGACTCCTACCTTTATAAAAGCATGTCAGGCACTGATATACATAGGGTGAGGCAATAATGGCCATGATATTTTGCTGAAAACTAACTATGGATTTGGCTCGGCACTTGGCTGTAGCACAAAGGGGTTCCTACGGGTTGCAGTGAATAGTCACTAGATGGTGAGTTCCTTGCAGGCTGGGAGTTTTTCCTGTTCATTTTTGTATCCCCAGTGTCTGGAACATAGTAAATATATAGCAAATTGGCTGAAAAAAGCTGAATTAATGCAGGAATGACTGTAAGAATGAGGAAATAATGGAGTTAAACAGAAAATGCTTTTTGCTAGAAAGATCCTCAATATTTATCTCTTTAGTTCCTTAAATCTATGACTACTTAAGATTTTATCAAAGAAAACTCAAAGCTGAACCACAGGTAAGCGAAGGATATACCCACTAATAAAAGTTAACATTCTGCTTAGGTCATAATGGTTTATCTATACACCTATTCTCAATCTCCGCTCATTGCAAATATCAAAAGGGTGTCGAAAGACAACAATTAGCCTTGGAAATGAAAGCAAACACAAGTACAATTTATCATTATGTTGTACCTATTTGATATGCTAATTTTCCAAGTGAGGAAAGCAGCCATTAAACAAGCCCCTATATGTTGAGTGCCAATACAGGAACAAACTATCAATTAACTAATTGCTGATAGACATTAGCTGGACAATATATATTACAAACCACATGTCACATAGGAAGACTGTAAAAAAGCCATTGTATTTCTCAATTCACAAAGGCTTACAACAAAGCTATAACCATTACTAGCAAAACCAGTTTGTGGACATGAAGACTATAAGGAAGCTATTATATTGTCTGTCAAAAATAGAGTAAGAACCATTTTGAGTTACATTTAAAACGATATTAAACAAGACCCAGGATTAATCACGATTCCTAGGGTGAAAAAACTAGGTCTGAGTAAGCACCTCATTATACAAAAGCTATGAGCTTTTGAAAAGATGTAAGCAAATTAAAAATTCCCCAAACAGAAACTTATTTTAAAATATACTAAGTGAGGTTTGTACTTTAGAGGCCCAGTATTTTGATATTACAGATTCGTCATCAAACTACATAAATTTAGATTTTTCAAAGTCAAGTTTTTTCAAGTAAGAGAATAAGACTCTCATGATACTACTGTTCATTTAACAAACATTTAACAAAGTAAGGAAGATTGATAGCATGTTACAAATATTATGGAGAAAAATGAAAGCAGGGGAAAGGGGCAAGGAGTGAGGAGGGAATGGAAGTTTCAAGAGAGTGGTCAAAGACAGCTTATGGAGACTTAGCAGTGGCCTCTCATTACTTGAGACAGGAGATTTAGGATAAAAAGTCCTCTTGACTCACTGTGCTATATATCAGCATAAGCAGTCCCAGTCAAAATTTGAATTTGTACTCTACTAGCTTTAAGACATGGCAGTGAACATGCTAGGGAATGGAATTAAATCTAAGCAAAAGAAATATGGAAGAACAAGGAAAACGATGTACCTAACAGAAGACCTTGGTCTCACTGCTAAGGGGTCTCTGTCCAGTAAAGACACTGGTCATTTTTTTTGAAATCAGGTCATTTCCTCTTCATCAAAGTGCTGGGAACTATACAAGTGCAAGGAAAGGCAGTGTAGTCGGAAAGCAAAATGGATACAAGAGTAAGGAATCAATGGGCGTCTGCGTCATGTCAGGCCCTTTTGCCTGCTGGCGTGGCTCCTGGCCCTGGGCCCCTCCTTTCCATGCAGCAGGGGTTGCAGCACTGGGGTTGGGGTTCTGAAGGCCTAGTTACTGCTTATCTCACCACATACTGAGTTCTTGCCTAAAAATTACTTTGATATATTGATATATCTTGTGAAGGTAGCCTTTAAGAGAGTTACATCTGATTTGGTTTCTCCAAATAGAAATGGAGTAAAAAGATGCCCTCTGCTTAGTCCAGACAAACTGGGCCACTCCCCATATATTTTACTAGATCTTGACTAACACTTTTGCACTTGCCATTTCCCTTATCAAAAAGCTCTTTCTCTTGAGGGGGTTGGGAAGGGCAGAATAGGTGAAGGGGATTAAGAGGTACAAACCTCCAGTTATAAAATAAATAAGCCACAGGGATATAATATACAGAATAAGGAATATGGTCAATAATATTGCGGTGATCGTTTCATAATGTATGCAGATGTCAAGTCACTATGTAGTACACTTGAAGGTAACATAATATTGTACATCAACTACATCTCAATTAAAAAAGAAAGCACAATTTAAAAATGCTCTTTCTCTCCTTTTCTTAATTGGCGTGACTTTAATTTCTTTTTTCTTTTTAAAGATTTTTTTTAATGTGGTCCATTTTTTAAAGGCTTTATTGAATTTGTTACAATATTGCTTCTGTTTTATTTTTTGGTTTAATAGGTGAAGGGGATTAAGAGGTACAAACCTCCAGTTATAAAATAAATAAGCCACAGGGATATAATATACAGAATAAGGAATATGGTCAATAATATTGCGGTGATCGTTTCATAATGTATGCAGATGTCAAGTCACTATGTAGTACACTTGAAGGTAACATAATATTGTACATCAACTACATCTCAATTAAAAAAGAAAGCACAATTTAAAAATGCTCTTTCTCTCCTTTTCTTAATTGGCGTGACTTTAATTTCTTTTTTCTTTTTAAAGATTTTTTTTAATGTGGTCCATTTTTTAAAGGCTTTATTGAATTTGTTACAATATTGCTTCTGTTTTATTTTTTGGTTTTTTGGCCGTGAGGCATGTGGGATCTTAGCTCCCCGACCAGGGATCAAACCCACACCTCCTGCATTGGAAGGTGACATCTTAACCACTGGACCACCAGGGAAGTCCCAGTGACTTTAATTTCTTTAACGCTGATTGTAAATTCACTTACTCCATTAAGATTCCTTTCGACTGCAGTGTGATCTATGTCTACCCTTGGTAGTTTTTACATGTTGCCTCATGAATTCCCCATGCTGTTTAAGCAGTGTATATTTTAAATTCCAAACAGACTGTGAATTTCTTGAGGGCAGGGTAGAGATCTCCCGCTTCCTATTATGTCTAATAACAACAGCTGACATTTATTCAGTGTTTATTCAATAGTCACTTTGCTTAGTGCTCTCTATGCATTATCTCATACAATTGCCATAACAGCCTTATAAGGTAGGTACTATTATTGTACATTTGCAGATGAAGAAACTGAGGCTTGAAAGTGATTAAATGGTGAAAATGAATTTTGAACCCATGTATGTTGACTCAGAACCTGGACTCTTAGCCACGATGCTATACCCACTGGCATGCTGTTGGGCGCAAAGAAAAGACTCAGTATCAGTGCTCCAAGAAAGATATAAAAAACTTGGAAACCCACATGCAGAAAAGATAGCAGAGATTTACTATACACGTACTTGTCCTCCATTTAGTGTCTAACTAAATCCTGTGTGCTCCAAACGACCATGAGCAACTTAAGGAGCCATTTCTTATTCCCTTTTAATCCCTAATAGACTATCCAGCCTGCACCAACGGGTATTCAAAACTAATTGAGGCGTATATGCTTTATGTGTTTTAATGTTTACTTTTAGACACTGTGGAGCAAGAAATTTAAAATTTTAAGAGTATGAAGACTAAAAGCTATAAAGGTCACCAAGCCAAATAAAATGTATTTGTTTGACATCTTCACATAGACTCAGTGAAGGAAAGAGGATGGCTTCCCCAAGAACACTGATGAGGGTTGTGGAGTTCTAAGCCATAACATCAATTTTCCCTCAGTTCTGTACGATTAGGCACACTCTATGATTAACTAACTGTACTCAGTGGAAATAAGAAGAGCTGACTGTCGGGTCGGGAAAGGATAACTACAATGTTCTTGAAACAGCCAGCTCTTAGAAGGGGAGTCCAGGATAGCAGGAGAGAGCTGCTGTCACCTACCCATGTTTTCTAAAAGTGACATCTTGAGTTCCTTACTATGAGATGTCATGATACAGTATGGGGTTAGGTTTTTTTTTTTTATATCTTGCTTATTAGTTTCATAAACAAAAACCATTTCACTGCTCTCATTTATGCAGGAATCTGCTTGTGAAGCTGTACTTAACCTTAATATGTTGGTTATAGCTTCTGTTTATAAAACTAAATTGAAACACATGTTGTGCAAACAACTTTGGGGAAAAAAATTCCTGGCTCTTTTAAAATAATGATGATCAAGATTTCATTGGTCAACTACTGTCCCAACGGTTATTATACCTAACAGACATAGCCTTGAGAACCACCAACTTTCTTTGAATAATCACAGCATTGACTAAAAGGTGTGTAAAATGGAGCCTTCTCTCCAGAGGGTTAGAGGTTGGGGGTGGGGGTTGCAGTACAGCCAGGGTCCTCATTGGAAGCACAGGATGTTTCCTGGCTTCCACCACCTTCTCTACTCACCAATGTTTCTGGAGAAAGAATCTGGAGTGTGGGGTTTCCCCTATTACCCTAACAACGTGTTCTTAATGAGTCTGATAAGAAGCTAAGCTTATTTATATAAACATCAGTTTTGTAACTGTTTTACAAATCAAACTAAACCACATCCTCAGGCATCTGAGTTGTGATTTTATGCACACCTACAGATACAAACCTTGTGCCAGACTGTCATCCAGGAGCCCAACACAACAAGTTAAAACAATAGTGAGTTTTCTTTAAGCGCATATGGAATAAACACGACACCATTTACCACATCCCCAGTATGGTTCCATAACTTAAGGAAAAGGTAGATAAAGCTTTTATGTAAGTAGTTCATACAGCTCTTTGTAAGGGATAGAAAAAGACATTTGAAAGGGTAGCTGATACAGTGGACATCTGTGATGCTACCTGCCTGACACCTTCTCTTCTCCTGGGAAGCCCCTCTCGCTTCTAGTCCCCACCCGTAAGCCCCGATCCTTACAGCTCAGGGCAGAGATGCCAGTTCCAACCCCCTGAGAACAGCTGATGGGTCCCGGAAGAGTCCAGTCCTTTTGCACAGGCAAAAGAAACTGTCAGTAGCCATATTTCCCATTCACGGAAGAGGCCAGGCTGTAGGGTGAGAGAATAAAGCCTGCACCCTAGAGAAGCAGAGGTGAGCGAGAAGAGAGTCCTGGGCAGCACTCACACCCTGAGCTCCCGTGGTGCTCGGTCCAGCTGTGTCCTGTTCCTACTGTTGTTTGGCTTTTCAACCTTCTCCCAGCTTTGGAAAGCCAATAAATTGCCCTACCTGCTTTATGCTGGTTTGAAGTGGTTTTCCTTCACTTATAACCAGCATTTTCTCTTGTAAATTAGTAAACTGACTAATATAGATGATAACCATGGCAAACTGAAATTTACAGAACTAAGTGCTAAGAAGAGACTTTTGTTCCTGAGTTATCTGAATACTTGTTACATGCTATGGAGCGCCAGGCCCTAATCAGAGCCTAGAAAGGGCTTTTAGGACAAAGGTGAGCGGCATGCCTCCGCAGGAGCCAGAAGAAAGCTTTGCTAGAGCAATCTGCTGCAGCGTCAGGCTCCGGCTGCAGCTAGGCTATTTTCCTGCACTTACTGCTTCTCATCCTGGTGGACCTGAAACAGCACAGTAACCCATCCTGGGCCTTGGATGGAACAGCCTGCACTCCCCGCTCTATAGCCACCCTAAACCTCACCCAGTGAATGAAAAGGTATTGGAGGTGCCAACGCTAAAGGCGGACAAGCCGCAGCAGCAAGCCGTTTGAACACATACAACGTTTTGCAAGTTCATCATACAATTTAACAACTGCACAGAAATGGTGATCTTTTAGCTACAGAAATAAAAAACTTTTGCTAAGAGTTTGCATGTTATTATATTTTTTCCATATGACATGCTAAATGTGGCCATTATGGAAAGCAACAGGTTTGCAAGGCTTTGGCAAATGTATATGAAAGTAGCCAAGCACAGAACCAGGCACGAAGAATGTGCTTGGTAAATGTTAAGTTTCATTTCTCTTCCTCCTTCCTCCCGGACTCTTGGTCTGACATCATTTCCATTACCATGCTATTCTTTCTACTATTAAAGCTCCACCCTATCCTTTCCATGCTAGGTAGCTTTGAGTTATGGGGTTTAGAGATTCTTCCTGGGTGGTTCTGTGTGTGAGGACAGAAGGGAACGGCACCCTAGAAGTGCAGAACACCTTTGCACCCACCCACCCAGAGAATCATTTGGCTCAAACAGTCTGGTGCCCATGGCAACTAGGCAATTGGTTACTTCCACACGCTGTTTCAGCCACCTGGTACCGCACCCTCATTAACTGGCGACAATCACAAGCCACAGGTGTTAAAACAGAGAACGGGGAGCCTACTAGACACTCTCTCCTTGAAGTAATCAGAGATCTTTTGATTTGCATATTGATGTTATCTGCAGAACCTAAAGGGCAGATAGGAGCTCTGAAAAGAACTAGAGGCTTAGAGCCATATCCCTCTGGAACTGGCTGGAGGAATGATTCTAGAGCAGAAAATGAGCTCTGAGAAGTAAATACTGCATTTCTCTCAGATTCAAAAGTGCACCCTGGCCCTACAGTGGCCTGGCATTCCAGCCCCTCCACGGTATCCTTCCAACCTCATTTTCCCACTCCGCCGCTGACACACCCTAACTGCAGCAGCTGCCCCAACTCCATCCTGCCACTCAATCCTAAATGCCTTCTTCCAGCCCTGCATTCCCCCAACCCCAAATCTCCCAATTCTATCTGTTCTTTAAAGTGCCACTCAGATGCCATGTCCTCTCACAAGACTTCCTGATCCCTCCCTCTGATGTCATGGTTTCTCCTCTGAAATCCTACAGGTATTTAGCTACACCCTTCATATGGTAACATTTCATTGTTTCCTCTGCATTCTAAAGTTACTTAGATATGTGCTCTTATCATGTATCTGGTTGAGTTCCTTAAGAGCAGAGTGTTTCATTCACTGTCGTGCTCCCATTGCCTAGAATGGTGCCTACTACAAAAATAGGCACCCAATAAGTATTTGATGAACAAATGTATGAATATGTGTATGAAAGAATGACCACATATGCTTGCCAGTAAACTGCTGATCCCCAAATGGGTTCCACAAGCAGACTTCCCTAGCAGAAACGGCAGAGGTCTATGTATCTTATGAACTTGATTTTCCAGTATAAATCAGTAGGTGTAATTTGGGGCAGAATGAGCCATTATCCCTTGGGTTCAGGTCATCCCCTAGAATAAGAGGAAAATTCACGTTCAAACACTTGACTGAGAGAGCAAACCCTACAAGACAAAAAAGCAAGAGCAATCTTTTTGCCATTTCTAATCAACTTCCAAACAACACACCATGTGCTATCACTAAGTCAATACTCATTTATGATTTACCTACCATGGGCAAGACATTTGGATGGAAACACTAAGGAAAAAAAGAATTGCAAGAATCCATCTCCAAACTCAAAGAGGCAGATGTAAACACATGAAGATGAGAAATGTTCTTTTTTTCTTCTTCAATAAGAGATCCAATAAGATAGGACGTGATTAATCCTTAAAGGTAAGGCTGAAAACTCATCAGTTTCTTCTATGTATTGAGAGTGAATTCATCAGACTCTTTCCTGGCATTAGACTTTTATAAGAGAGGAGATAAAGCAGGAGAGTGATGGGAATCCTAAGAGGAAAAAAGCAAAACTTCTAGAGGTGGTAGAAGGCAGCGAAAGGAAACTCTGACTTTCCCAGCCTGCATGACATTAAATAGCAAGCTGTGGATGTTTTTCAGGGAAGACGGTCCTACCACTTCCTTACTCCAGACTATCTAGTTCAAAATGTGTAGAGACAGGGGCCCAGTAACAGACCCCACATGCAGATGTGGCATTACGTTTGTGAACAGCCTGCAGCTGAATGAAGCCTGTGTGGATGGAGCCCTGCGAATCAGACCAACAGCACCAGCTTCACCTGGGGGACACTTAACAAATGCCTAGATGATCTGTAGAACATTAAAGTTTGAGAAGCACCGGCTTAGAGAACTGACCCTTAAGGGAGAGAAAATCGGTCCCAAAATAAAGAGAGAACTGAAAAACAATGGACTGAGATATCCATCCTGTGATTAAACAGGAGAACACAGATGAACTGTGAGGTTGAACGGGGCTGTGGAAGACTGTGGAAGGTATCTGAGACAAAGTTTAGGATTTAAAAATAAGTATCTGGGCTTCCCTGGTGGCGCAGTGGTTGGGGGTCTGCCTGCCGACGCGGGGGACGCGGGTTCGTGCCCCGGTCCGGGAGGGTCCCGCATGCCGCGGAGCGGCTGGGCCCGTGGGCCATGGCCTCTGGGCCTGCGCGTCCGGAGCCTGCGCTCCGCAATGGGAGAGGCTGCGGAGGTGGGGGGCCCGCGTACCGCAAAAAAAAAAAAAAAAGTATCTGTGGTATATTCCAAAACCTCAGAGTTAAATGGAGGGAAGAATCATGGTAGAAACTGAAAAGTACAGTAAAGTACTATTCAAATATTCTTCTAACCGGCCACAACCATAAGCTATGGAGGAGCCAGAGAAAGGGGCCAGGTCAAGAGAGCTGGCATTGTGAACACTATCAGGTCAATGATGTTGGAAATGTGCCAAAGGTGAAATGACATGAGTGAAGGGTAAATAAAATCAGAGAACGTTGAAAGTAAAAAAGACCCCTTCGAGATCCGGGCCAGGGGTTTTTATCCTGTGTTCTGGGGAAAACTTGGGATCATGTGTACCTGAGAGTATATGTCTTAAGACATATACTGGGCATTTTGTACACCAGGCACTGGGAGAAAGATTTCATTTGTAAAAAGGTTTCTATTATATTAAAAATAAAGTTTGTAGTCATTGATTTAATACCCACACTTCATAGATTTACAGATGGAGAAACCGAGATAAGGAAAGTGATTTGTCTAATGTGCAGAGTTGATCAGTCACAGGGCTGAAACCAAAACCCATGACTGCTGACTCCTGCATCAATGCTTTGTTTCACTACGTCAATCTACTGTATCCAAAGCTGCTTTGAAAACTCTATGTCGCTTACTAAATGAGGTCTGTGTGAATCAAAAAAAAAAAAAAAAAAGGAAATGTAAGACCCCCCCAAATAGGAGGAAATTATTAAAATAGAAATTTTCATATGAAGAACATATTATACTAAAAAGTTCCCCAAATGAAAAACTCTAAATGTTGGACTTAGCATACATTAACTATTGAGTAGGTGGCTTTGTTATTTAGAACTTTACTAATTATAGAGGTGCTGATAACCAGATTTAGAAGAACTATAAATTGAGTTAGACTTTATCCTTGGCTTGGGTTAGTAAAGAATATTTCTTTAATTTCTAAGCTAATAACAGGTCTAAGACAGACTAATTGACGAACATTTGCAGTTCTGTGCTTATGAACAGAAATTGTGACATTTCACGATACATAAATGATGATGAAAGTACTGAAGCGTCCTAGCAAGTTGCAATTCTCCAGGGAAGCTACTAACAGCTTAACATTTCTTGTTCACATTAGAATGTGGATTCAACTTACTGAGAAAAGTTTATATCAAATAAGCATGAAAGAATGCAATTAAGATAGCAGACTAGGTTGAACCCTTTAGCTCTTGGGTCTCTTGGGTCTGTTACTTACTGAATCAAATGTTGGTAAGTGTACGTGAAAATCTGCACAACAATCCAAAACAGGTTTCACAAACTATGTTAAAAAACAAACAAGCAAACCACATTTAAAAACATACACGGGCAGAAAACCTTCCCAATGCCTCAGCAAAGTAAATAGGGCTTTTCCCCCAGATAAACCATGGCTGGACCTACTAAGCCTATGCATCCTGGGAAAAATATATTGCAGATTTCTTTTATTTTCTTCTGCCTTCAATTATTTCCATTCTGCTTCTATACTGAGTATACCTTTGGGACTGACCTCAGGATTCATGCATTCATTCATTCTACCAACATGTATTAATACCCTATTCTGTGTTAGGCACTACCTAGAAGGTGCTAGGGACACATGCCCTCAAAGCCTTTACAGATAAGTAGGAAAACTAAATAAACAATAAAAAAAATAATAACTGACCACCTGATTAAAACTGTTAGAATAAAGGTGTATTATAAGAGAGGTGTGAATCTATGTCAGGAAGAAGGAGAGGTGTTAAAGAAAGGGTAAAACTGGCTGTCACATACGGCTTTTCAAGGAGATAACATTTTTAGTTGGAAGGAATCCCAGTGCTCTAAAGAAATAAAAAGTGTAAGGGAGTGAAACAAAGAGAGAACAGTGCATAGAAAGACAGGGGGGTACAGAGGTACATGGCACATTCAGGGCAGTGTTCAGGAAGGCTGAAACAGAGGACACTAGTAAGGAGGGGTGACAGATGAAGCTGGACAAGCTTAAGCGATCAACCGTAAACAACCTTGATGCATTTCAGCCAGGAGTTTGTTTTTTTAAGGGCAACACAAAAAGGGATTACAAATAAGGTAATGAAATGATCAGATTGCTTTAGAAAGAGTATTCTAACAGCTTGGGAAAGATGGACTGGAGAGCAAGGCTGAATGTGGGGTGGGGGTGGGAGGTCTACAGTGGTCCAGAGCAGAACGAGAAGGATGTCCCCATAGAAAGGCAACTTGGTGTAGGGTGTCAGAGCCCAAGCGGAGTGTGGAGGGTGCCCACACGAGGGAGAGACAGCAGCAACAATGGGAGGCTGGTCACATGCGGGGTCACATGCGGGGGTGGGGGTGGGGGCTGTGTAACCAATGGAATACATCCATAATATATTATGGAGAACGGGAACGGATTTATCGCTGGGTAATATATCCATATATTACAGAACACGGGAACGGAATTTATCGCTGGGTAATATATCCATAATATATTATGGAGAACGGGAATGGGATTTATCGCTGGGTAATATATCCATAATATATTACGGAGAACGGGAACGGGATTTATCGCTGGGTAATATATCCATAATATATTACGGAGAACGGGAATGGGATTTATCGCTGGGTAATATATCCATAATATATTACGGAGAACGGGAATGGGATTTATCGCTGGGTAATATATCCATAATATATTACGGAGAATGGGAATGGGATTTATCGCTGGGTAATATATCCAAATTATATTATGGAGAATGGGAACTGGATTTATCACTTTCAAAGAAGAAAGTTACAAATACGTACAAAGAGGAAAACAGAACAAATCCAGCATATTAAATTGGTATTGGAGGTATCCGTATGAACATAGTTGTTTAATATACAAGGATAGATATAGAAATAATATTGAGCATCAAAATAAACGATGATGTAAGTCAGAAAGAGAAAAACAAATACCGTATGCTAACAGACATATATGGAATCTAAAAAGGAAAAAAAAAGTGGTCAGAAGAACCTAGGGGCAAGACGGGAATAAAGATGCAGACCTACTAGAGAATGGACTTGAGGATACGGGGAGGGGGAAGGGTAAGCTGGGACAAAGTGAGAGAGTGGCAGGGACATATATACACTACCAAACGTAAAATGGATACCTAGTGGGAAGCAGCCGCATAGCACAGGGAGATCAACTCTGTGCTTTGTGACCACCTAGAGGGGTGGGATAGGGAGGGTGGGAGAGAGGGAGATGCAAGAGGGAAGAGATATGGGGATATATGTATATGTACAGCTGATTCACTTTGTTATACAGCAGAAACTAACACACCATTGTAAAGCAATTATACTCCAATAAAGACGTTAAAAAAATAAAAATAAAAAAATAAATAAACAATGATGGTAACTGACTATAATCCATTAAATCAAACGGGAAATCATGAGTCCATACTTGTAAAAATAAAGTTTCATGAAAAATGAGACATTTGTATGGTTTCAAAGGCCCTCCCCACAAAATACTTACCAATTACAAAAGAAAAAAAGTAACTTTGCAGGAGAGAGCCTTACAGACACCACTTTAAACAAGTCATGAAGGTGAACACAACATTGGTAATGAGTCGAACAGGGTGTGCCACGTGAGAGAGGGCAGGGAGAAGAACACAGCATCACTTCTGTGATATTCCTGCTACAGACGCATAAACAGAATCCAATCATGATGGAACGTCAGACAACCCAAATTGAGAGACATTTTTAAAAACTGGTCTATAATCTTCAAAAAGGTTTTGAATGTCAAGGAAAAACTGAGGAACTATTACAGATTGAAGAGACATGTCAACTGAATATAATCCATGATTCTAAACAGAATTCTTCTGCTATTAGGAAATCACTGGGATAATTGGTGAAATTTGAATGAAGTCTTAGATTTGGATGGTTGTATTGCATCAGTGTTAATTTCCTGATTTTTATGATTATACTGTGATTGTGTAGGAGACTGTACTTATTTATAAGAAATGGCTAAAGTACATGAAAGTAAAAAGGGCATCACATAGCAACTTACCCTCAAATGGTTAAAAAAAAACAAATGCTCTGTACTGTTCTTCCATTTCTATTATAAATTTGAGATTCTTCCAAATATAAACAAAGAAAAGAATGAAAAGATGATAAAATCCAGACCAGGCCATACAAAGACACTGTTCTCTTAGGAACAAAAAGGAAGAGAAAGTGGAAAGAGCCATAAAACAACAACAAAAACAAAAAGCAAACAAAAAGGAAGAGAGAAGTTGGAATCTTAAATCAGAAACCCATTACATACACATGCTTCAAAGTTTTATGGTACATATTTATGCTTAACTGCATAATAAAATATGTGTAATTGTCAAATCATAACACAGGTTAAGTAATCTCCCCAAATAGTGCCATTTTCCCCAAATTAAGGAACCTTATCAGGTTTGGTTATAGCTATCTATGTGGAATGGCTGACCTCCACCTGATCCTGGAGTCAAGATTTGATGCCTAAAGTAGTCAAACCTGGGTTAGCTGTGCTTCTTATAGAAAATCACTTAATAAGGCTGATTTCTGTCTGGGTGCCATACATCACACCTACACTTACATCACCAAAAACCCTGTAAGATAGATACAGTCATCTCTATTTTGCAGATTTAAAAATTTCTCAGGGCTTCCCTGGTGGCGCAGTGGTTGCGAGTCCGCCTGCCGATGCAGGGGACACGGGTTCGTGCCCTGGTCTGGGAAGATCCCACATGCCGCGGAGCGGCTAGGCCCATGAGCCATGGCCACTGAGCCTGTGCTTCCGGAGCCTGTGCTCTGCAACGGGAGGGGCCACAACAGTGAGAGGCCTGCATACCACAAAAAA